>NW_027115682.1:944278-958341 GCF_000696795.3 Halyomorpha halys | reverse complement strand
AATTTTATTGAAAATGAGGATAGTGGCATAAGCTCAGGTCCTTAATTGTGTATATGTAAACATCTTAATAGCTTTTTCAAATATATACTATTTTTTCTTATTATTTTTGTTTTTCTTTTGAGTGAGATATAATATTGTAAAATATGATTTTTTATGTTAATTTATAGTATTCTTTATTTTGTTTTGTTTTCCCAGCCTGTGAGTATTGATGGTGTATTGTTGATTGTTTCCCTTCCTCTCCCACCGTTTAAAGAAATATAACACAAGTGTTTTTCTTTTGTGTTCTTTTTTCCTTGGATTGTGATGAAATATTTAACACTTTTAACCATCGGTCTCCCTCATTCTCTTATTTCCGCCAAAACAATAAGATGTTTTATTGTTAGTAAAGTTTAATTTTTAAGAAAGATAATAAGGAAAACTGCCACTATATTATAATCTAATGATCTAATAACAATCATTGTTTTAGCGGTGTCAATGAGGAAGACCCAAGAGAATTCTTGTTTTGAATTTATAAATGTTAACAGTAGAGGAAATATTGTTTCTCTTTAGATTGTTAAATCTAACTTTGTTTACATGCGTTGTCTCAAGCATGGTGTAAGTATAAATTAGGCATGCCTTGTGAGCTTCGCATAAGTCGTATGGATGAAAGAAATGAATTATTAATAACTATACATTTATATGTATGTTATCTGTGTAAAATATAGTTTTTGATAGATTTTTTGTATAGTGTTTGCCAAAAAATTTATTCAAAACAAAATTGTTGAATCTCGCAAACACTTAAACATTACATAAAATATTTTAAAAATGTATAAAAATAATTTTAAGAAATAAAAAATTAATTTAAAAAACTTAATATATAGGTAATTTTTATGGTAGAAAATAAAATTTTTGAATGTTTGTTATTCCATAATAATATATCAATAGGAATAAAGTTACTGTTCACAAATTTTCTGTTTTCGAAATACAAATTATGAATTTTCAACAATAATGTTATAAATGTGTAATTATGTTTTACTTTTCAAAATATATTCATGTCTAAATGTCATTTAGTTATTCTTAACCCAATATTATTAACTCGCTTTTTATTTTAAAACTAAAAATTCACTCAATCTTTTTGCTTCCTCTGTGGAAAGGGAAGCTAAGTACTTATAAGAGGGATGGAAAAAAATTCATATCCTCAGAAGCCATGAATCAAATTGTTCCGTTAATCTGATTTTGATGAAATTTTTAGGGACTGTGCTAGTTGGTCCCACTTTGATTTCATCTGAATTCTGCCCTTGTTCAAACGTACCTACTTTCATAGATTTCATTCTAAAATGACATTAAATTTATTGAATAATACAAATTAATTAGTTAGTAGACTAATGTACTTATATACTTATTTGTATACTTTTTTCTTATTTAGAGAAAAATCATTTTACATCTTAAAATATTTAATATATAAGATTTGTATTCTTTGGGATTAGCATTCCGGTATATTGTCCAGTTCCTAAATTTTTCTATTTCCAAAATGAATCTTGGAAAATCAGTATTTTACTTGACTCAAATTTATCGAGTGCTTTACTTATTCTGTCTAAGAAATATATATTAATAGATTGATAACCACTTTTTTCTGAGACTTCATTACTTTAGGATGCATAGGGGATTGTCTACCACTGTTTTCATTTAGGTTTATTTATGTCTGTGTTATGTTATTAATTTATTTGTTTTAATTGTTTAATAGTATTATCATTTGACTAACTAACTAACTCTTTGGCGCTCCAGACTGATGTCCTTTTCATCCTCAATAAGTATTTGCCAGATGACCGCAGTAGTTTTCAGCTCTCAGGCATCCTGAATGACATTATCCTCCCGTCTAAACCGTGGTCTACCTCTTCCTCTGTTATCATTTGAAGTACTATTACACTGTAACAAGGATATAATAAGGTTCTTATTTTTTTCATGTTTTACAAAACAAATATAAATTAATGTAATTTATGAATTCAAAATGTGGAATGATAAAACAAAACTGGATCTGTAATGTTTAGGAGAGGAATGGAGCTAATCACTTATTGAAGGTACACTATCTATAATTGGTACCTTAAGAAATTGAAATAAAATTCCTTAAAATAATTTGTACAACCTGAAATTGAAGCTTATATCTAGGTTGAGAATAAAATTGGAAGTACTTTAGTGAAAACGATACGTCCTTATATTATACATCGATCAATATAGTGGATGGTAGACAACTGCCCAGAGCGTCTCAATTCTATGAATAATTAAATATTAGGCAAGAAGAATCCTTCATGGATAAAACAGTGTATAAACTGTATATATGACATTCATGTACTAAAAATAAGAAAGGAATTATCAAATTAATTAAATATATCTCAGATGTTTTAGTTGTGTTCCAAAAGTAAAGTCCAAGTATTGTCCAAAGTAGGCTGAACAATAATTAGAGAAATTATTTATTATCATGTAGAATAGTTCAGCTCATTGTATACAGCAGAATAAAATGGAAACCTTTTCCCGGAGTTGAACTTTGTTTTTCTCATAATTATTTTCCTTTTACTTTAATCTGAACATATTAAGTTATCTGAAGTATTTTGTCATTTATTGCATGATTTTAATTGAATAAAATCATGTTGAAGTATATTCTATATCAGCCTCAGGATAGATAATTGAATACATGTAAAGCAGCATAATGTTAAATCTCCTTTTTATCAACATTGTTATTATTATATAAACATATTATCCTAATTTGGAATTGCCCATAAACTTGCAATAGGCCCTCAGAAAGTTAAATTAGTGTTAGAGATCAAGAAATGTATTGGTGGTTATTTCTATTTTACAAAACCATTATCTCCTGAGAAATGTGAAAGCTTCCATCTTCTTTTTGCAGAAGGGTAGCCTTCCTCTGCAGGTCATAGAATGTTTCTCAGCTTCAAAGATAATTTAAAAAAATAACACATGACAAATAAATCATTGTTAATTATTATAAATTACTATTTTTTTTTAAATAGTAAAATAATGTACATTCTCGACATATGAGTTTTTGTGGAAAGAAACACTTGAATGAATAAACAGAAATTGTTGCAAAAATAACCCCAAAAACACACACTAAAAAATAGTAGGCTATATTTAAAATGATAAATGTATTTTTTTTTTTTTATAGTTGAAAATAAACTATTCTTAGGTATATTAATTAATAAAATTCTCCCCCCCCCCAAAAAAAAATTAAAGTATTGAATGAAGAGTATTAATAGTGAATTATTATCGACATGCCATTGTGTACAAGAAAGATAGAAGTAGAACACTACATTTTTAAAATGTAGGCTATACATATAGGTTGTTTACATCGGGACCTACTCATGCTGTAATTCAGATACCTGGATTGTATTAAATTATGTTAGTGTGGAAAAGGGGTATATATTTTCTTTATTCAAATATTAATTCCCTGAAGGGGCAAATGGAGTTAGTGTGTTAATTTAATGATCATTTTGCTTATATGATTTAAGAACAGAACTTAAGTGGTCTCATAGATTATATTGGCTTATCTGAGGGACTATGTTGGAAGTCGCTGTCGTGGTCACTTCTGCGTCTGATTGGAGCTTCTCTGGTCCAGGTAGACTAGTAGGCCAAATTGTGAAACCATGTACTTCCCTTTAGGTGTCCGGAAGAACGTCTTTCTATCTCAGAGGCTGGCCAGCATGTCCTGGACTCTGGATGGTTGGGGCAAGCCAGGTCCTAGCTTGCATGGTGGATAGGCTGGGGCGGCAGTGCAGTCGCGGCGTCTTCCAGTGTCTGTGGCATAAATGAGACCTCCGACCCCGACTTTATACAAATTCGGATTACTTAAATCCGACATATGTAATATAAGTAGATTAAAAAAATTATATAATGCAAATGGATATCCATTTTTATAATTTATAAGAATGGATTCTATGTCTACCCAAATAATTTTAAAAGAAATAATAGCCAATTATATAGGGTAACAAAAAAATGTTTTTTTTGTGAGATGAGTATTGGAGTAAAATTCAAATGCAGTAATGTATTATAGAACATGATATGTAGTTACTTTGTTCAAACCAACTCTCGCTATTTTTAATTAAATAATTAAAATTCACACTTAACTTTCATTGGCTTGAACCAGAAAGAGCTATAGATTTGATAATTTTGTTCAAGAAGATGAAAAGAATAGTATCCAAAGTACAGGATAAAAAATCAATTAGTCTATCTACTTATTTTGGTAAATATTAATAAGAACCTGAAAAAATTTATGTTGTTCAAGCAATATCTATTTTTTGAGTGGATTTGTATAATCTAAACAAAATTTTTTTGTGTTTAGCTTGGTAGATAGTTTCACTATCCATTTTTTAATGAGCATTTGGAATACTAGGGGGAGATGTTTAGTGTCCAAATTATTTATATCTTATTAAAAGTGAACATGCTTCCAGCAAAATAGTTATCATAATTATTTCTTTTAATGAAATAATCATTATAATTATTATGATCATTTTTCCCCTATTTTTTTAGATAACGTAATTAATTATTTTTCAAAGAGTTGTGTATGCAGGGTTTTTAAGAATTGTTTTACACCTGGGCAATTGTTTCGATCCGACGCGTTCTGAAGACAACGGCGAAATACTCCCAACAATATTTTCATTTTTGCTGAAATTCAAATATAAAGAGAAAACCATTTGAGAGTTCAATTTCTCTTAAGAATCGTTATTATAATTGAGACGCATTATCATGGCAGACTGGTTATCTTCGACTGGCTAAGGAATTTGGAATACTCAAATTATAATGACGGACTTTAAGGAGAAATTAAATTTTGAAAACGATTTTATTGTTGAAACCAAATAACGAGCCAATCGGCTTATCTGTCTGTACGTTACCAGCGTTAAATAAAAAATATTGGTTTAATAGTTTCGCATAAAAAGTTTTTTTTATTTTTAATTCTAGTATTTGGTTTGTAAATTTTTTTTTTATCATGGCAAATAAAAGTAAAAAGTGAATCCTTAACATCAAGTTGTTAAATTACTGTATGATGTTTTCATATTTTAATTATTGTTTGCATTTCCTGTTTTAGAGTCAGGAAAAAAAATAATAATAATGACGTAGTTCTAAACCGCAAGATTGTTTCCATTCCTTCACTAGGCTACATCACTACAATAATTTTTAGTTGTGACTAAAATAAATGCAACAAGACTCCCCTCAGTAATTCTGAAAATCATTGAATGCGGACCTAATTTTATTATCTCTTTTCAAGTAATTAATATTTGAAAAAAAAATGTTCGTGATTCATATTCGAAAACGGTCTTTCATACTTTGTATATAAGTTATACAGCAATGGATATAATAATTTCATTATTAAATAGATCATGTTAAAGAAGCGATGTAAATTCCACCAATATTATTACCATCTGGGGATTAACGCATGCGTCAAACTCCAACGATTTAAAAACCGGTATAAAGTCAAAAGAAGCAAAACACAAGTATCCGTTTTTATACGTCCTTGTGTTGTTGTTTTTTGTTTGTTTTTTACCATAACTTATTCATTATTATAACTCTATAAATAGAGTTATTTGTGACTTTATTCATGAAATGAATTACATATTTATTGAAGGGACTAGTTAATGCAGTTTACATATTTGGAATTCATATCGTGCATTAAAAATACAAATACTTATATGGCTCCTATTTACTTATTTTTATACTTATACCTACTACACGTGTTTTCAAAGAGGATCGTTTATGGTGTGGCTATAAATAAATTAATATCCTCTCACTTAAGTGGTTTTTATTTATAATAGGGCTCTAATTGCTCAAAGATAAATTAAGAAAGTGCTCCTGGAAACTGTTAGTCCAAGAACCCAATATTTAATTACTTTAATGAAAATGTTATACTATTATGGGTCAAAATTGATGACTCAACCTTAGGGGGTATGAAAAAAGGTAGTTGTTCCGAAGTTACAAAAAATAATTTTTGAGTTCTTCTAAGTAAAAAGAAAAATTGTGCGTACCAATACTGAAGGACAAAAGTAAATGTCTTTAAAAAGTAAATATTGAAGTATCTACGATGAATGCCTCCTGAAATTTATTTTATTCTAGAAAAAGCTGAAATATCCACTTAGTCCCTGAGATATAGTTTTCCATAAAAAAAAAGTTTGTCCGCACAACTTGAATTCAACATCTTGTCAATTTATTTTGGGAAATATGAAACCCACGAAGATAGGCGTTATAAACTACTTAATAGTAAATTCAAATAGCTTTAATTTTAGTGCTGATAGACTTTTGTACGTCTAATTGTTCCTCAGATATGGTATTACAAAATAAATTCACTAACTACAGATATTTTGTTATGAAATGCTGCTTTTTAAAAATCTATACTTCGGGAACTATGTGAAGTTCTATTAGGCCTCATATTTGATCAAATTTACTCTACTTTAAATTATGTTTCCTGGTGTTGTAGGTTGTTTTAAAGATGTGGGAGCTCCTAATGACAAATTAAACTTTTTTAACGTTTTAAAACAGCCACTATTTTTTATTCCCCTTAACTATAGTTGGTAGACTCATCAATTTTGATTAGTAACTATACATGGTTTTCATTTTTTTTTTTTTAATATTTATTGCTATTTAAAATTGTACATTATAATACATTTAGTAAATCTGATCCAAGTTAAATTGGAGTGTTACAGGCGTGTAGAGAAACTACCCATTGGTAGCACTCTAATGACATTTTACATTAGCTGGTCTCGTGGCCATCTTCTTTTCAGGCGCCTCGGAGGATTGTCAGGAATGGAAGAGGATGCAAGATTAGAAACTAGGGGGTTTGAGTCGTTAGAGAGTTTATAATGGAAGGAGTGATATCTGGTTCGGGCTAGATCGGTTACATTGGGAACATTAAAGTCTTAATGAATAATTTTATTTGTGACAAAGTAAGGAGTATTGAGAATTTTACGATGGATTTTGGATTATAAGGATTGAATACGAGAGGAATTCGAAGGGTTAGTGGAGCCCCAAACTCAACTCCATATGTCCAGATTGGCCTTGGTTTTCATTAAAGTAATAAAAAACCGGGGTGAAATAACGGTTTTTTTCTGTTCCGGACTCTGACCTTGTGTTCTTATGTTTTTTAATTTTGTTGAACTGTTTGATTCAGAATAATACACGCCCGTATAACACACGCATTGTCACCAAAGACTTGAAGCAAGTGACATTTACAGAGTCTGGTCATGTTTGCACGATTTCCCAATGTGAATCCGTGAGATCATTTATGGAATAATTTATAGAGATGTGTTTAGTCATGTTCTCCTCCTAGTAGCTTAAATTAGCACAATGTATTTTTTAAAATTGTAATTAAACCAAATTTTCCTATACCTGAAATTCTTTATAAGAGTATTTCGCTGTAAAAGAGAGAATAATTCACGTTACTAAGAGCACTCTGTTCGAAAATCTAACTAAAATGTAAACATAGATGATTTATTTATGGTGGACTTAGCTAAAATGCAAATATTTGAAGAAGTTGCATAATGTTATCAGAATATAATTAACAACAGATTTGAGCAATCTATCGACGAGAAATGTCTAATCTTAATATTGGCAGATGAGTGTTAATATAGGGATGACTAGTAAATGAATAAATTTTCTTGATATTTCAAAGATCATAATCAGTAATCAACCTTTATCTTATGATTCACTAATAACAATATCTTGGTGAAATAAAAACTATGATTAAAGTATTTTTCTGAAATTACTTGAACATTCGGTTGTATATTTTTATGAATTTTATCATGTAGAAGTGATTTTTTATATTCTGAAACCCCGATTCTAAAACTTTCTTGGCATTGAGAATTATTCTAACGCCATTATTTTAATCCATTAGTATCATTTATGAATTAAATAATTATCATAATTAAATAATTACATATCTAGAGAAGGTCGAAGGGGCGATGAAGGAAGGATACATATAGGTGGACTGATTACTAACAAATACAGCGAGGTGTGATAGAATTCTAAATATAGAACTAGAGTAATAAATTGTAGAAAAATAACTGTTAGAAATAGTTGTAAATATGGTAAAGAGGAAGGTGTAAAAGGCAAATATGAGATAAATGAAGAAGTAGATCTCACATATCTTAAATATGGTAAAGAGGTAGGTATAAAAGGTAAACAGATAGGTAAAGCAAATGTAGCAAAGGTAAGGTACAGTAACCAGTCAAAGGAAATATTAATAAAATTGATAAAAATAACAAATAAACAGAGGAGGTAGTACCCGTCCGATTGAAACAAGTATGACAACTGACAAGTTAGAACAGAGAGCCAGGTATAAATTTCTCGACTTCTTCGCTAACCGTCCAAGAGGGTAAGATTTTTATAATACTTAGATTGGTAAACTGACAGGATCATCTAATCTCTTGTCTGATATTACAATAGAGAAATATGTGAGATCTTATATATCTACTTCTACATTTATCTTATATAATTACTTTTCACACCTATATCTTTACCATATTTACAACTATTTGTAGCAAGTTTTTTTCTACAATTTATTACTCCAGTTCTTTATTTAAAATTTATCACACCAGGCTGTATTTATTAGTAACTAGTTTCCAGTCCACCTATACGTATACTTCCTTAAATTATTATTTCTTCTGTATATTTTCGTATTATCTCTGGATATTTATTTTAATTTTCTATCAATTGTTTCAATGTTTGTATCATGTTTTCATTTAGCCCTGACGAAGACCTGTGAAATGGAGCGAAACGTAGACTAACAATAAATAGTTTTTTTATACTATTTTGGAACCTTTGTTGACCTCCACCCGGACTATCTTCTTACAATCTACTTCATACAGTCAACTATCTTCCAATATGAATAAACTGTCATATTTTTATATTTCTGCTATAGTATTGAAAAGAAAAATATTAAAAAGGAATTAATTAAATATTAAAATTTCGGAAAAGAAAAAAAAAGGAATAAATCGAAAAACTTGTAGTTAGTTTGTAGACTAGTATTAATTGTAAAAGAAAACTGTGGAAGAAAAAAAAATGTTATCTATCTATTATATTATATCATGTAAAAATATGTAACTTATATTTGTCCAGTCACGGATTGATCAGTATGCTGTGTAATGTAGCAACCTGATGTATTTGGGCAGCATGAATGAATTAAGTATTTCATTCTCCTCTCTCTTGCTACGTAAAATGTAGTTAAAAGTACTTTTCTGAAAACTGTTAAAATTGGTGTTACTCCACCAATCAACTGAAATGCTTATCTAAAAAATTAGGGAAGGTTTCCACAGTGAATAATGGTCAATGGTGAAGAAGAAATAAAGAAGAATGGTGGTCAAGTGGAAGTTGTTTGATGCACGTACTACACCACATTTTTTTAATTGTTGACGCCTCAAAAATAAATTTGCCTCGGACCACAAATGGTCTAAAAAATATGTACACCACAGAGCTGTTAGTGATCGGAATTGTAGAAGCAGCATTTTAGAAAAAAAAATATGGAAGTAATTTGCTTCTGGTTCCATACCGTGGCGCAATATGATATTTTACCTGCAAAGCTGGCCTATTCATCGTCCTCTATATGTCTTAAATTAATTACAGCGGTATTTAAAATAAACATAATATTATTTAAAACAGTTTTAGCAACTTAAATGGTTAAAGTAATTGATCGAAAAATTTCAACTCAGGAAGTAATATGTCGTCAGTATATTTGTTGATTATGTCAAACATTGAGTATCTAAATTTAATGTAGGAAACATTTATTCAGATTTCGTAATAGATATATTCTAATAAGAATTAATTCAATATGATCAAAATTAGATATATTATGTTTTAATAAAATCCAGTATCAAAATTTAAATCCAATTTCCAACTAAACTTCCTACAGCTTGACCACTAAAATTACTTTTAATTAGTTCTTTATCGATCAATATTATTTCTGCTGACCAACCAACGTCTTCAAACAATTTCCTTCTTGTATTTTCGTCATTGGTATTCCCATAACCTCATTTTCGGATATCTACAATGAACCCCAATCCTTTTGTAAATCTACCCAAAATATTTTCTTTCCTCCTACCATATACAATTTTGCTCGTTCGCTTCTATCTGCCATTTATTTATAGTAATATTTAACGAAATACTTAACATAAATTCCAAAAATTTTATTTAGTTGATAAGCCAAATTCAAGAGTGTCTAGTTTAATCTTAAACAACAGTTAAAAACCTAGTATGTTTAATAACAAAATGTTCGTTATTTTGTGGAATCGGTGTTTTTTGGTTGCTTAGTGACGTCAACAAATCTTATTCTCATGGTTCTTCAACAGGGATAAAATGAGAATGTTGGATTTTTCTGTATTATCATATTTATATTGCTGTGGTAAATTAATTGATGATGTGCTGATGGCGATTGGAACATATGTGCATCAGCATCAGTAACATTTCCACATGTCCGAAAGTTGCTTGCTGAGTCACAGTTTATCTTAGAAATTGATTCCAGTAAATTCATATTTCCATTACTTAAAGTACTAAAACGTCACCTAGGTGCAATATTTAAGCGTTTAGTAAGCATTTAAGACATACCTCTGCATATGTATCTGTAACATTACAGGATTAACGTCTTGGGTTGAATTTCTCTTTCCCTCCTGTAGAAGATAGTCGCAGAGGTTCTTCTTAGTTTCTGTTACAATTTCATATTCATTCCTCCTAAGGTTATAGCTTCCATATAGATTGATAATGCCTCGAAGACTAATGACAATTTGCAATGTTCCACCTCACTGTTTCTCCTATCAGCCTGCCTATACTTGTGTGCCGTAGAATGAAAGTTTGTTATATCTTTCACATCATTAAACCCAATATTTTTCAAGTTTCGGAGTGACCTCATGTGGAGTATTTCAATTTTTCAGTGCCTACTTGCTTTCGCATTAATTCAGTTTTTCGTATTTCAATACATTCACTGCATCACCATGCCATCATCATATCGCCATCAAACAGCTTCGATGGTTGACTAGTGCGATGTTTATTTATTTATTTTTTAGGTTGGCTTATAGACCTTGGACATTTTTAGACGCTTATATTAGCTTCCTCCACATCTGCCAATGTTAGGTGCTAGCTTTCCAGATCACGTGGTGTTCAGCCCTTCTTTATTTGTCCCCCTCTTCTGAGTTTAGACCTCTTTCTTGGCCTAGTTTCTATGACCTAGGGTGCGCTGGAGAACTTCTTGCAAGGTATTCTGTCTATTGTTACCTCTTGGCTTTACTGAGAGGATTTAGAATTCTTTGGCCGATTTCACTAAGCTGGCCGTTAACACTTTGATTGCGGTTAAGTGTACATTATCATCAATCCGATGTGGTTTGGGAGCACATATGATGATAATGTGTCATGAAGGACATTCGCTTTTCTAGCTTTCGTTCAGAGTGGGTAGAGCTCTCGTACTTCCCTTTCACCTTGTATTGTTCCGAACCGTGTTTAGTACTGCCCTAGTGGCTACCAGCAAGTATTGTTTTAAGTTCTGCCACCTTTAATTATTTTTAAACTCCTTCAAACTTTTTTTTACTATCTAATTTATTTTTAGAAGAATTATTATAAATTTATTTACTTATATGTTCATTTATTTTACACACTTCTAAACAGGTGTTTTTTATTTTTAAAATAATGTCTTCCCTGTTTCCTCAGTCTGCTGGTGTACCTCAGGGTAGTATCCTTGGTCCTATCCTTTATACAGTTTTTACAGCTGACATCCCAACCCATCCTAACACTATTCTCACCACGTATGCCGATGACACATGCCTATTGCCAGTGAATAATGATCCTACCATTGTATCCCAATCCCTCCAATCCCACATTACCACCCTCGAAGAATGGTGCCAAAACTGGAGGATTAAAATAATTTCCAATAAATCCCACCAAATCACATTTACCCTTCGTCGTAAACCTTCGTCTTGCCCTACAGTATCCTTTAATAATACCCCACTTATTCCTGTTGAACAGATCCGTTATTTAGGACTAAATCTGGACAAACGACTGACATGGAATCCTCATACAACACTGAAAAGACAGGAAACTGCTCGTCGATTCTGACTATTACAACATTTACTAGACAAACGGTCTAAACTTCCAATCCATTACAAAAGACTGATCTACATGACTATTATAAGGCCTATTTGGACATACGGAGTTGAGCTATGGGGCTCCACTAAACCATCTAATTCCTCTCAAATCCAATCCTTACAGACCAAAATCCTTCGTAAAATCCTTAATGCTCCTTACTTTGTCACAAATCAAATCATTCATCAGGACCTCAATGTCCCCTATGTTGCCGATTTGTCCAGAACCAGATACCAATCCTTCCATAATAAACTTCCCAACCACCCAAACCAACTCTTTTCTAACCTGGCTTCTCCTTCACTACCTAATAATTCTCCTAGGCGTCTGAAAAGAAGATGGCCTCGAGATCTTCTCCTTTAGAAATGTTTTTGGAGTTCTATCCATGGGTAGATTCTCCACATGTTTTTATCATGCCATTATATCACTTACAGCAAATTTACTTGATGTGTATATATCTATACAGTTGTAAATATCAATAAATAAATTATTAAATTTGATGATATACAATAACATTCTATGACTCCTTATCAATTAAGAAACCCACGAAACCTTAATGTATCCAGCTGATTGCATACATCATATACTTTATTTCACTTGTAAGCCTATGTATTCCACTGCTGTTGTGAGTGAGAAAGCCAGCCTCTGGATATTTTCTATTTTATTAGCCACCTCTGTACGCCATCCGCATATGCCAGGTATTTATCCATCACTCCCACGTGTACTCTATCCGGAATTATGAAGAATTTCTTTATGTTCTCCTGTGCTAGATTGAATAGCGTCGAAGAAAGCCAGTCTCCTTGGGGAACTCCTGATCTCGAAGGCTCTAGTTATCTCTCCCTGAACCAGTGTCCTCTACATTGGGGGTCATTTATGTGAGCCCTTTTCAATCGCTCCAACTTCCCGGGGAATCCCAGATCCTTAATCATTTTTCAAAGACAGATCCTATTGATGGAGTCGTGGCCGCTTTGAAATCAATGAAAAGACTTGGTACATCTTGTTCCACTTCTCAAGCATCTGTTTAAGGATAAATATCTGGTGCGATGTGCTCTTACCTTGCCGAAATTCCGCTTGTTACTCGCCTAACACTATTTCATAGCTTCTAAACCTTCTAGAACTAAAAGACTTGTTTACAATAGTAGATAAAAAAAACATATTTTTTTATTTAGTGGTATTGAGAGTAGCTTTAACACTATGGTAGTAAGTTAATTGATCATATATGGAAGTACATTCCTTAATAATTATCAGGGATAATAGACATAAATAACTGGAAATTCTGCGACAGTACTAGCAAGGTTTAATCTCAAGCAGCAGAGTGAAGGGAACCAATTAATATGATCTTACACGTTATGTCTCAAAACCTGTGATCGCACGTCTATTATGATTCAATACTCCAAAGATTTTACTCAAAATCCCATACATCAGGAAGTTAAGACAAAAAAATTACTTTTGGTCAGCTTTTCAGGTATATACCAGGTAAATACTACACTGTGCGTCGGTTGAACGATCATGGACCACTGGATCTGTGAGATCCGTTCACAAAATTTAGATATTAAGAGATAAGATAAACTATTACTTTTAATATTTTCTTAAATGTTTAGTAAAACTTTCAAGCAGGACAAAATGTAGTTTTTTTCCGAGAAGATTGTTCATTATATTTATATTTAATTTAGGAAGTTTTATAGTTTTACTGACTGCTTTTTCTATCACATTAAATTATGTAGAAATTATATTAAAAAAAAAAAACATTTTGTTTTATCACATTAAATTAAATAGTATGAAACAAAAATCACGGTGGAAAAAATATTAATTAACCAAGCGCGACTAACAGTCTACTTCCAAGATTATGTTGATTGGCGGATCCAGAGATAGGATCTCATAATGAAATAGAATATTTTGAAGAAAATTATTATTATGTAATTTATATTTTTATTCTAAACCTTTTTTTTATACTATAATTTAATTATTTT
>NW_027115682.1:935540-943328 GCF_000696795.3 Halyomorpha halys | reverse complement strand
TAATTGTAAAAGAAAACTGTGGGGAAAAAAAAATGTTTTCTTTCTATTTTATTATACCATGTAAAAATATGTAATTTATATATGTCCGATCACGAATTGATAAGTATGCTGTGTAATATAGCAACCCGACGTATTTGGGCAGCATGAATGAATAAAGTATTTCTCTCTCTTATAAACAAACCAGTCTCAAACAAGAAATTAAATTACATATTATTTATAAAGTGTTGATTAACAACTCTAACTAATTCATTGATGTTTGAAGTTTTTTCATTACATATGTATATACTTGAATTCATATATAATATACGTCGTTATATATCGTATATATACACATATATTAAGCAAAATATCTCAGTTGAGAATGAATTCGGATATTTGCCCCAAAATCGTGGTCGTATTAGTATTCTGCATTAGTTCTAGATTCTTGAGTTATTTGATAGGAGCACTTTGCGCAGGTTTTAATCCGGCCAGGAAAGGTTGGCTTCTGTTTCGTAGCGAACCCTCAATAGCTTAAATTTATTATTCTTTATAAGTAGGTAATGTTTAGATAATTAGATAAAATGTTAGATGAACTTCATCTGTTAGTTGTAGTGCTTAAGGGAGTTTAAGAAATAACTCCTTAGTTTAAATATATTATTAAGTTCGAATGTACTTATTAAATATTTCGTTTATTGGAAATTAAAATTTTCCATTCATATTCCTGTTGTTATATTTAGAAAACAAATTAAGCAATCAACAATGTTGTTTTCAGTGTTGGTTTAATCTATGCTTTCTTTGTCTCCCCTTATTTTTTATTCTAATTTCTTGTTGAATTCTAATCTCTAATGTTATTTGAATTTTTTTTTATTAATTGAAATTAAAGTCAAGCTCATTGTAAGCTTATTTACAATGTAGACAGATAAATAAAAATAAATATACATAATACTGTTTTAACATTATGACAACTTGGTATCAAATTATTACTAATTTACCTCAAACTTTTACATTATCAAACAAGCTAGTGGGGCTTACGCCGTTGCAATTTTCTTATTAGGGCATTAGCGTTGAGGAAATTGGATTATTTGAAGTAATTGATAGTTCTTATAACTCAGTAAAATTTAAAATTATTTATGTTTGTCCTTGTTTAATGGCGTAAAAGCTTATGGTCATCAACTACTAAAATGATTTGAATTTCTCCGAAATAGACTTTTTCCTCTTCGTGTTATTATGCCAAACCTTCGATGTGGCATTGACCTAATAAGCTTTAGCCTATTTTGTAAGTACGTTTTAATTATATCCTATTAGAATAATCCTGTATTCCCTAAACGATTATGAAAAAACATCAGTATACAAAATTAAGGGGAATTTTTAATCTTTTTCTGTTTGATGTCTAAAAAATGTTCCACCAACCACAGATAATGTTCTTAACAGCTCATCCCATATGTGTCCAATATCATTTAAACGTTGGAGTGCATGCATGATAATCGAATCGAGAAAGGGTTAACAAAGCATTAAGCGTGAAAACTATTTTTTATTTTTACATTATATAAAAAATCACAAGTTGGTTAGCATGGTTATATTTGTTCGTTGTACCATTAAATTCTTGCTCAAATGATGTATTATCTCAAAAGCTAGATATGATGGAATAGAAAATGACGTATATGATATGATATGATATGATAACGTACACAAACCTGATAGGGATTATGATTTTAATTTATATTCATACCAATAGAATCGGTGATATGACACAATTTTATGTAGTATAACTGTTTATTAAATGATTGTCCATCATATCTTGACTATTAATTTACTTAATTATTTATCTTACTTCCAAGTTGCAAGTTGCCATTTTATATATATGAATTGAATTGAAAATACCAGAATGAGAAAAAAGGAAGTTAAATTTGATTAAATAGGTGTTAGACGTGTTCATTGTCGGCATTTGCAGACCTTTAAAGGGAAGGCCAAAAAGGGACTTGCACCAGTTAGGGTAGCAACATGATAAAGCGGCAATAAAGCACCAACTTACCACAATAAAGCAGCCATAAAGACATTTGGGACCACCAGCAGGAATGGTCCCTTCCCATTCTATGTGAGTCCCCCGGCAAACATGCCATCACTGTAAAATCGCCTTCAGCGGACCCTGTAACCCCTCTTAAAGTGCCATCCGGCAATACAAGATTGTTTAAAATGTTTGTATCTATATAAATTAGGCTATAAGTTAAGTAGGCTAAGTATGTATTGTATTTGTTGATAATTAAAAAACTATAAGAGGTTAGATAAAATAAAGACAACTGGGACGTCAAAAGAGAAGCCGACCGAAAGAAACAGTCAACGTCCCAAAAACTGAAGTAGTCAATGTGATGGCTAGAAAGAAAGTAGAGGGGAGAAAGGGCGATTTTAGCAAGGGAGAAGAAATCGCGACGCTGCAGGAGAGACAGAGAGGTATGACAGTCGAGAGACCTACACCACCTGCGAGCAAATAGCTACTCCACGAAGCCGACTGGAAAGGACGCAGGTCGAGTGTTGCCGATAGCCTCCCTCATGCGTGACTGAAAGACAGAGCTCTAGCATGACCAACTCCGAAAAGCACACGACGACCTCAGACAGTTCTGGAAGCTGTTCAGGACATTTGTCACCAAGATGAGGACAGTGCATCTGACTGATGAGAACGACCTGATGACGTCTTGGGAGCAGGCTACTGAACTCTAGCTATGCAGCGAGGGATGCTGAGCGGACGTCTAATGCTCCTCCACTACTACCTGGAAGCCCACCGAGTCTCATCGAGAAGCCTTTCTTCTCCACCTTCAGCCAGCTGGAGTTGGTACTACGCCGCACTAATGGTAACAAGTCGTCTGGACAGGACGGGATCCCCAGTGTACTACTGAAGATGCTCCCCAGGAAGGGTAAAGCAGGGACATCTTCAACTTGTGCATACGGATCTCGTACTTTCCAGAGGCCAGGAAACGAGCGATCGTAGTACCGCTACTCAAGGCGGGGAAGAACGGTCACTTGCCTGAGCATTATCGCCCGATTAGCCTCCTCTCGGATTTTAAACGCCATAACTATAGACAAATAAAAATAAAAACCCAAATCACTTATATTAATCAATCAAAAATCTAAAGTATAAATAACCTCTTAAACTAATATAAAAAATACCTAATAATAAAGGTAAAGAAGCAAATAAAGTATAAAACAATAAATAATAACCAGCTGAAATACGCTCAGGCTGATATCCCCACCCGAAGATCAAAAAAAGGGTGGGGATCCGAGATATCTCAAAAGAGAGATAAATTAATGAAGAAAAAGTTAATAATAATGATAAAATTATAAATAATAATAAATCATGATAAAACTGATATTCTAGATTAATAATCATTACCTTGACTACGAACTAATCTTACTAAAACTGATAAACCCAAAGCACCCTCACATACTGTAAAAACCAAAAATAATAAAATAACATAAAGCTCATAACCAAAAATATACATTACTAAAAACAAAGATAAAAAAACACATAAAACCATAAATTCCAAACTTAATAAAGAAAGCAAAAGATGTTTACGAGTTGAACAAAAAACAATAATTTCACTTAAAAAACTAAACAACAAAATATATTCAAAAGAGATAAGTTTTATTAGTTTAATTAAAAACAATGATTTTGTAAATCATACATAGGATTTTACCTTTAAAACTTCAGTAATAAGAATTAACTTATCTCCAATCTCCAAAATTGGTATTTTTATCAACTATTTACTGAATATGATAAATTTTCTTTTATCATGTGTAATTATTTGATCTATTATTTTATTAACTTTAGACCACTCCCTAAGAATAATAGTTCAACAATAAAAATTTCAATTAACAATTTCAGTAGCTATAATTGTAGGATTTATAACTAAGTCATTATTCTTCTCATACATTATTATTATCATTTTAAGAGGAATATTAGTATTGTTCATTTATATATCAAGAGTACCATCGAATGAAAAGTTTAATTCCCCAATCAAAAACATTATAACATTCATTATATTAAGAATAATTATATTTATTACGATGTATAAATTCAATATAAGATTCTTTTCTAATTATTTAGATAAAAATGAACCAATAAGATTAATCAAAATATTCAACTCAATAACAGCACAAATGACGGTTTAATAATTATATATTTATTTATTACCATAATCGTCGTTTCCAATGTAGCAAAAACTAACTATGGATCCCTACGAATAAAACATTAATATGAATAAACCAATACGACAAACACACTCATTATTAAAATTTATTAATAATTCATTAAATGACTTACCCTCCCCTTCATAAATTTCCCTATGATGAAATTTCGGGTCACTTTTAGGAATATGTCTAATAATTCAAATTATTAGAGGAATATTTTTAGCTATATATGTATATACATATTGGACGAGGGCTATATTATGAATCATACAAACTATTCATAACATGAATAGTAGGAACAATTTCATTGTTATTAATTATAGGGACCGCCTTTTTAGGGTACGTATTACCAGGCCCGTGGAAGCCTATCTTCTTCACCTTCAGCCAGCTGGAGTCGGTACTACGCCGCAGTAATGGTAACAAGTCGTCTGGACAGGCCGGGATCCCAACTGTACTACTGAAGATGCTCCCCAGGAAGGGTAAAGCTTTCCTGTTGAACATCTTCAACTTGTGCATGCGGATCTCCTACTTCCCAGCGGCGTGGAAACGAGCGATCGTAGTATCGCTACTCAAGCCGGGGAAGAAGGGTCACACGCCTGAGCATTATCGCCCGATCAGCCCCCTCTCGCACACGAGCAAGGTCTTCGAGGGGTTCCTACAACACTATCTCATGGAGCACTGTAGGGAAGCCGATGTAATACCGGACAGACTGGTTTCCAACGAGATGTCGCATGCGATCATCACCTGGTGAAGCTGCAAGCCCACATCATCCAAGCTTCTGCCACCATCGTAGCTGCTCTGAAGAAGGACGGCATCAAGGTTAATCCTTCGATGACGGATGCTATTGCCATGTCCTTCCAGAAGGGCAAGAAAAACAGGCTACCCCACCAGTTCGTTGTGGATGGTGAGGGCCGGAAACCCTCAAACAGTATTCTCTACCACGGCGTGACTCTTGACAGGTATCTTACCTTCTCCAGTCACGTCAGGGAGAGACTTGAGCAGGCCCGACAGAAGTCATACAGGCTATACCACCTGCTTAGCTCACAGCAGAGTGGTACACGCCTCAAGCTGCAGATCTACAAGGCCATCATACGTCCGACCCTGCTCTATGGTGCACCACTCATCCAACACCTCTACAAAACCAAGTTAACTAAACTGCAGAGCTTCCAGAATTCCCTCCTTCGGCGAATAGTCAGAGGAACCACACTCCAGCGGGCCAGGAATAGAGAAATCAGTGTGGAGCTCCAACTCCCTTCTGTGCCGGAATTTATAGGCCGTAAGCACCTCAAATTCTTTGATGGGCTGAAAGTCTGTGCCAATACCCTATTCCGGGAGATCGCCCCTCCATCGAGACCTTGGAGGTGCCAAAGTCCTCACCGAGGGAAAAACTTCTGGCTCTGCAGCCTGAAGTCATCCACACCTCAACGCCACCAGCCGGAAAGGTCCCTCCCCATTCTCTGTTAGCCCCCCAGCTATCATGCCACTCATGTACAAACCGCCTTCAGTGGACATTGTTGTCTTCATCTTATAATGCGATCAGGAAAAACTAGATTAAATGTAAATATGTGTATATATAATTTTCCTAGGTTAAGTAAAATGTATATAATTGTAATTGATTGAAAATAAATAAATAGGAAGTTAGAAAAAAAAAATCGAGAGAGTGACGAAGGACACTCTTAGTAAGACTTCCAGAGGAGATCTCCAGGGAAGGTAGACGGAGATCTACACTCTCAAGAGAAGAGAGGACCATGGACCAACGAAACAGGAACAACGCCTAGCCCGCCACACAAATGAGATAAGTAAAAATCTTAATTTTGTACTTTGAATAGCAATAGTTATTACAACTAGAGTCAATATAAATATGCATGTTCTCATCAGTTATTCTCAATGCATGGCATATTAAATAAACTTAAAGTAAGTCTATCAGTATCTTATATCTTATATGAGTACACTTCAAGTGTAAATATAACTTAATGTTAACCTGACTTCAGTTTATAATTTAGAATCTCTGCACCTCATTATCATAGCAAAATAAATTGATGAATACGAAACCATTGGAAAGGATACCCAATAATTAGTTATGTACAATTACATTATACCGTAGCAAGCGTGTCTGTCGTATCTAGTTTCTAAATATTTAACAATACATTTCTAAGTATCATAGGTCGGTTCCCATCAGGAATCGATAGATATAAAATATAAATATAATTATAAAACACATAAATAAATAATAAAATGCAGTTTGTGGACCCCCCATCAGCTTTAGAAACGAGGTTTCGCCACAAACATAGCAATATGTTTGCATTTTATTTCTGGTATATGACATCTACTGAATGGAGGCGTTCTTGGTTAATAAAACATGATAAATTGAACAAAAAATGATTGTTGATTAAAGTTGTCATATTTTTTCCCTGCTTTACTCTTAGCGACATACTAACTTGTGTTGCAATTTACCTAGTAAATTATGAACTAATTCGTTCATTTGTTTTTTTTTCCCACAACTCCAATAGCTTTATGCTGATGAAATTTCATTTTCCTTCATTCAATGTTGGAAGCGGTTGATTAATTGAAGAAAATGGGGGAATTCTTGGATACAGAAGAGGAAAATAGTGCCAACGCAAAAGAGACATTTTTTCTGGAAATTACTTTTTGAAAGATCTGCAGCTCAAAATAAACACTTAATCACTATAAAAATGTTGAGGTAACTTATTATTACTATTTTGTACAACACGAGGAGGCCCCTCACCTCCGGATTTAAAATAGCACCTTTTCAGGATGGATATCTCATGTATACAAATAAACATAACAGGTAACCTTAAAATACTATAGGTAGTAAAATTACTTTAAAATTACCAACACAAATTACTTTTCTTTTTCACAGTAATGCACTTATTGATTCACTTTTATTTCTGTTTTAGAGAGAGATCGGGAAAAAAAATTATTATTATTTAAAAAATAAATCATTAATTGAAAATTATCTATTCATGAATAAACAAAATCAATATATTTATCTCCTTATAAATTTATGTTCGTTTTTTACAAACCATAAATCTTAATGATTCAGAGAATAGATTTTTTTTTCTAACTTCTACATCAGTCTTATAAAAAAAAAAGGGAATAGTTAGCCAAAATAGTGATACTACGGGGGGAAAAATAGATTAAGTTATATTAAAAAACAATTGGGCAAATTTCCACTATTTTTGCAGCTGAGTGTATACATATATAATAATAATAATAATGTGACAGCTAAAACCCATAAAGGGTCAGGGGTTTAGTACTTTGTAAGGAATTACTTGTTATTTTTATAACAACGGTAATACCAGGGCCCTGTTTCATAATGAAAGCTAATAGTATTAGTTGATAGTACAAGTGTAGAAACTAGTGTGGTAATAATACTAATACTTATTTTTTTCATGATAGGGATGACTATTAGTGATATTACAGGAGTTAAAAAACACTAAAGTACAAGTTACTATTGTACAAGTCTGTGTATTGAATTAAGATAAATCTACAAGACTAATAGTATTAGTTTGTACTTTATTATAAAACAGGCCCCAGGTGATTTTTTCAATATCACGCTCAATCACCATTTTTTTCCGAATTAAGAGTACCCAATATATATATATA
>NW_027115682.1:909508-935450 GCF_000696795.3 Halyomorpha halys | reverse complement strand
CCAATTACCATTTTCGGAAACGGAACATTTGTCAAGATTGTTAAAAAAATTTATTAGTGACTCCATTAAGGTTCTTTTTTAAAAAATTTCAAAAATTTTTTAACAGAAATCTTTGTCTTTGGGTTTAGAAACGGAGAAGTAAAAGTGGCTACTGATTCCCCCGGCCGCGTACCCCCGACTTTCCTCGTTATTTTTTTTCTTTTTTAGGAATATTTGTGGTCATTCAAAATGTTCTAGAAATGACCATTATGTTATAATATTTTTATATTTATTTCCCCCCAGATCTTTACATGTTTATTATTACAATTTGATATTATTTTAACAATTAGTCTGGGAGCTTTATCTCGAACAAAATATACCCCTAAGAGAAGTAATGCAAACTAGGTGATTTTAGGATGGATATACATACAATGTGAGTAAATACATCTATAAATAAATACTATACCGGATAAAAACGGGTATTAACGGGTATTATCGGGTGAGGAAATGTCTTGTACGTCATCGTAAAGATGTATCTTCGTACCCTTTACATGTCTAACATTAAAAATCAGAAAACCATAATTTTCCAAACTTCCTTCTGGTTTCTGAAAATGTGGATTCATTCTCCGTGAAATGATTCTCATTTCCTGTTTATTTAGAAGAACTATTGAACCCAGAACATAATCCTTGCTTTTTCTGATGAGAATGAGTAATTCCAGAGTTTTTATTTTTAAAAAAATACCAGGCTGATGTACGGCTGTGAAGTATAAGTACAAAAGGAAAAAACTACGATCTTTAAAAATAAGTCCAAAGAATAGCCAGTGGATGCTCCTTGGCTCATAAGATATATCCAATTGCATCGGGAATTACAAATGGAGTCAATAGAGGACTACATAAAAAACGGTTCAGTTCCACTCCCAGTTGCAGACAGTTAGAAGAGCAGTGACCTACAACCTGAGAAACCCAACCTCAACCCGAAGACTGAATTCCAGGCTGCTGCAGGACATTCTGTTATAAATTCTGTATTTATTAATTCTATTATTTACACTTCCTCTAATTTACTTATTATTATTATTTTTTTTTTCTTCTTCAAATTAATCTTTTTATTTTTAACATTAGAGGGCAATTGTTTGTTTTTTACGTCTACATATGTCGTCATTTTTTGTTATTAATTTTACTTTTCTCTTTTTTTAAGAAGCATTATTCTTATCTATTTATTTGATCTTTTTTTTCTTTTAATTATAACATTGTATATAGTTAGGGGTGTCTTTTGTACGAGACTATACCCTCCCCCCCTCTAGTCAACTGTAAAAAAATATATATATAATGTAACGGTTATATCAATCGTGTAAGGCCCACTAGGCCGATCTGGTATAAAATAAATAAATAAATGGTTTTTAAATTTCTTTCAGGCTATCAATAAAAACGATTTTTTGGAGTATACTTTTTTTTTTTTCGACTACTCAACTATTCCTATTTTTTTTCGACTGAAAAGCAAACCTTTATCAACGCAGACAGTTTTCCTGAAATTGTTTTCAAACAAATCCCTGTTGAAATACATGTTTTGATTTCCTGTTTCATCCGGCCCCTGACCTCTAGGAGATATATTATCCCGTTATGTCTGCTAGTCTCTACATTCCAAGAAAAATAAACAAATACGTGAGAGTAGTCATGAAGAAGTATTAATGGGGAAAGGTTCTGAATTAGACAGAGTTCACAGAAACTCATTCACGCTGACGAAAATGGCGCGGACTTCCCCCAGTATGGGGAAGCGGGAATGATGGGGTGGGGAGCGTAAATATCTTCAAGACGTCTTCGAGGCGGTCATTCACTGTGATTGTGTTGATGTGGTCGGTGCAATGAATATGTCGGTAATGGTAAGTAACATAATTACAGTATATACAATTTATATTTGTAATATTTAATTATTTATCTAATGAGGTGAAGTGAATAATGCTTCCATAATAATTTTTTTAAATTCATTTAAATAGTATGTATTTGTGGAGTTACTGGCGAGGTGATTAAATGGAAACCTTTCGCCTGACCCTAAGAAATACATCGTCTCCCACAAATATTTTAAAAAGAGCGCCAATGTCTACCCTCTCTCTCTCTCTCTCCATATTTTTTCGTTATTTCTTTAAAAAAAAAAAATTAGGAGTTTACTAAATCGCACCAATAATAATAGGACCTCAATTGATCGAAAAAAATAATAATAAAGATCTAAATAATAATGGAAAACCTTGTAAAAATTTAATTATTATAAACATTTTTTTTATGTGATACACAATTCTACACCAATGCTAGATGATATACTCGGTACAAAATGTTTGCCATATAAAAAACTGATGACTATGCTATTCCTTAATGTATGACGTTCTATATCCCTTCCCATGTTTGTTGTTATCATGCCACAATAACCTTCACTCATCATCCAATATTTTTGTAGCATTAAGTGCGATCTCCTATGAGACGAATGGACCTGATATAATTTTAATCAATGATTAGATTATGCCTCTTTGCTCATATAGATTTCTAATGAACAATGTTTTAATTCCTTCCTCTTTAATGCACTGAGTCTTCCTTGAAGGCAGTACATATCGTAGCACTAGTTTTGATGGAAAATAGTTCAAGTTTTTGAAAAACTATTCATATATTGGTTAATGATTATTTATTTACACGTTAATTATTTAAATTGGAAGAAGATAGTTGACCACATGAAATATATTGTAATATATATTACAGTTAATAAAGGTACAAAATCGTAAAAAAACAATTCAATGGTAAGCGTATTAATAATGTACTATTTAATTAATTACAGATTAATTGGTTACCATTCAACAAATTTTTTTTTAGTATTTTATACTATTATTGAGCACCATCTGGACTATCTCTCTATAATATTTTTCATACGGTCAATTATCTTCTTCCAATTTAAATAATTAGCATGTTAATGAGCAATCAAAAATGAATCTGCAAATACTTTTTTTCAATAACTTGAACTAATCATTTAACCTCACAATTAAAGAATTTCTCTAATTATTAATTTAATATGCTATATATAATATAATAACATATGTGCTATATATAATATGCTAATAAGTAATTAAAAACGAATCTGCAAATAATTTTTTCAATCACTTGAACTAATTATTTAACCTCACAATTAAAGAATTATTAATTATTCAATTAATAATAGATCAACAGTTACTATATTCCAGCTCCATGAGGTCAGGAACCGAAGGAATCTGGTTATCAAAACATTTATTTCAATCGGGATTTGTTTAAAAACAATTTCAGGTTTCGATGACAACAGTTTGCTTTATGGTTCCGAAAAAAAACTGGAAATAGTTAAGTATTTTAGTTAGTTAAATATTTTAACATCGATTTGATCTATGCAATGTAATTTTAATATATTTATTGGCTACATTATTTAAAAAATTTAAATCTGAACCGCTATAACCCATGGAAGGTCAGGGGTTCAGTACTTTGTAAAGAAGTACTGTTACTAGACCAACGGTTGTGCAAGGAGGTGATTTGGTCAGAAACACGCTCGACCGCCAGATTTTCATTCAATGAAGGGTACACAATTTAAGAGATTGGATGGACTCCACTCCAGGAGGGCTCTAGAACCCACAGGAGTTTACTCACAGCTGCAGTGTAACAGAAAACAATTTTCTGCCCAGCCGGATTCGAACTCTGGTCGTCCTTAGAGTTAGTAGCCATGCGCTTTACCCCATGGCTACAGCGCTCTCATACATTGAGTCCCCTATTATTCAATTTATTCATAAATAAGTACCCAAAATTCAATAATGTTAATATAGCACTCTTTGCTGGTGATAACACATTATAATCCTCATCTTACGAAATTGACACATTAATGGCAGTTAAGGGGCTTTCAAAAAGGCCTAAAAATACCTTTAAAAATTATGGTTATATCTATTATCTATATGTTGAAAAATTAAAAGGCATAATTTTCAAAAACTTATACTTTTGTTGAATATAGCTTTAAATGATGCACTCATCCCTTTTACCAAATCCCTTAGATAATTAGGAGTCACGTTAAACAAATGATTCCCGAAGTGTGCGCCGCGGTTTCTTTTTAAGGGCGCCGCGAAATATTCAATTAAAAATGTTTTCACTCTTCTTAGAATTTCCAATCGTCATGTTTTTGCGCCAAAAATCGTGTATGCTTCCAAAATTCCAAGAATTTAGCAACTTTTGAGTCTTTGGAGATGGTTGTCCAGTCTCAATATGGATATTACCAAAACAGTTGAAATTATATATTTTATACTATCCCAAGGAAAATAGTAAGTTTCTGTTTTTAATTTTTCGCTCTTAAATGGGTAATCGCTTTTAAAAGCAATGTTCTCCAATTTTTCAAGATTTGGAACCTCTGCGTTAAAAATAAACTGTTGTTTAACCAGTTAACCAATGTACAAAATATTTCCGTATTTTAATTAAAAATCCAAAATCATTACTCTGAAATAAATTAATACTCTATAGAACTGTACTATTATAACTTAAGCTGTGAAGCTTCACTAATTCAATCAACTTAAAAAAACTATTCTAAAACAAATGTCTAAGAATTTTTAAAAACTATTCCAAAACGAATGACTAAGTATTATCAAAACCTATTCCAAAACAAATGCCTAGGAATTGTTAAAAAAAACTATTCCAAGACAAATGCCTAAGAATTGTTAAAAACTATTCCAAAACAAATGTCTGAGAACTGTTAAAAACTATTCTAAAACAAATGCTTAAGAATTGTTAAAAACTATTCCAAAACAAATGCCTAGGAATTGTTAAAAACTATTTCAAAACAAATGCCTAAGAATTGGTAAAAACTATTCCAAAATAAATACCTGAGATTCGTTAACAATTATTCATATTTAACTAAAATAACTAATATGTATTCAGAGCTAAAAATATACATTTTACATGAATACATACATAATTTGACTCATAATTTCTTTCAATCTTGCCGTAATTCTTTATAACTGTTAAAATCCGAATTATACAGAAACAGCAACCCGTAGATATAAACAGAAGTGAACCAGCCATATATTGCTGTAAAAATCATCAATAAGCGGCCTATATTTTATTGGTTTATTTATGTACTTATGGTTATTTTTTCATTCAGTTTATTTTCATCAAAATGCTAAGTTCAGTTGATATGTAATAAGTAGCTAAAAAACATGAGTTTATTGTATAAGGATCTCGAAACAATAAAAGGTGTATCCCGAAGCAATACAGTATTTATTGTTCATATTATATTTAGGTAATTAAAACGTTTATAAAAAAAGTTTACTCCTTCCAAAACACAAAAACTATTTAAAAATCATATAAGATTGTTTGATTTCATATATTTCGATAGTTGGAGAATTTTCAGGATTTTTTTTTTTTATTAAAATCCTAAATATTTACAGAAAAAATGAGTAAAAACTAGATAAAAAAATAAAATAAACGATGTATTCATTTACATAGCTTTCTATACCGCCTTCTTTAAACATCATTAAAAAAAATAAATAAACTTATAATTAAATACCGTATTAAAGATATTGTCGAGTAACAGAATTACAACAACTAGTTGATACAATAGTGTGCAACCTTTTTAAAAATCAAATAAGGACTAAATTTTATTTTAATAATCAATCAATTAATCATTTTTTTTTTTATAGTTACGTACCTTCCGTAGATCCTACTCTAGCCGAAAGCCTTTACTGCCCGATGAATTAACACATAAAGTTAGAAAATTTAAAAATTCTTTGTTTTGGTTTTGACTCGTTTTATTGGATTGTTCGTTCTAAACTGGCTGTTTGGCTCAATGTGCGTCATCATGACAGGTTTTCAGGATACCGACGGCAAGAGCATCAAATGACAAAAGGTATCCAGCCGAAGATACCCAATTATGATTACAGACTCGTACGAAATATTGAATTCTCAAAAAAATGTCGTGAGAGATCGAAGCAAATTGCAGAATGAAATAAAAGGCAGAATTACAACAGGTTATAAATGTTATTGCACTTGTTTGAGCTCACAAAAACATTTAAATCTATGTCATGGGACGCCATTACATAGTTAACACTATAAAACTATCGTAAGCCCAATTACCTACGGATTAGTAAAGTCGGTGTTGACGCAGGAATGCGAGCGGTTGTTGAATATTTAGCAAACCTCTGAGAAATATTTATTGTTATGGCTGGTAAGGATTCAAAAGAAATCTTTGCAGCCCAAAGCGTTAATAATAATAAAAGTAAAAGAAGTTTAATTATTTTTAATAATTAAAAAATTAACAATTTTTTTAAATATTGTATTTTGCATATTCTAAAATAATAAAAAGGAAATATTTAAAAATTGAATTTGTTAATCTGCTGAGGTGAAAAAATATTTCCAGTAGAAAAAAAAAAATTATTTTTTCAACGTTTTTTTTTCAACGTTTCGGGATTTAACCGTACTCATGTACTAAGTATCCTAAAATTGTAACAATCAATTTAATATTAAACTTTTTTCTATATATTAATATTATATGTATACAATAAAAATCTTATCATATTTGTCAATTATATTAATTTCTATTAAGAGGTATTGTCGTTTATATACATATACCAAAATATACAATCTCATTATTTAAATAATGTCCTTCGTTACTGGTGCATTCACTCATCCCTGTAGCACTAACCAATGTACTATATTAGGCATTACCTCTTTGGAGTATTTAAAATTTGAATATATATACATTAAATAAAAAATACCTTAAAAACTATAAAAACTTACTTATTTAACAAATAAGGTTATATAAATGAAAAGAAAAAATAAATTAATACAATTTAATTTAAATCCTAATAAAAAAATTGTCTTTACATCACCGTGGGTGACTGCGAGATGGAGGCCCCTGCCGTCGGTAGATGCTTCTTGCTCTCGTAGGTGGAAGACGTCTGTTAGCCCGTCTTGTCCTCATAGCGGATGATCCCAAAGGTGTAGACGTCTGTCCGCACGCCGTGACGAACTGAATAGGAAGGAGTTGGTCAGACTGCATGTTAGTAATGACGTAAAAGGAGATGACACACGCCCTGACCCTGTCCTGTACTCTATATACTATGTCTGACCTTGTGCTGTGTACCTTTATACTATAAGTAATAACAATACTCAAATAATAATAAATGATAACAATGCATGAGGAATGATGAATTTATTGATTTTACTAATGTTTGGTAATAAACGTTACTAAATATAAAAAATATATGTATATATGTTGGCCACATTAGATATACCAATATTCTTTCGGTCCCAAGAGAATGATTGATCAGTAACAAATAAGGAAAGACGAGCTATCTGAACTCTATAATGATATTACGGTTCCTATCAAATGTTATCGCCTCAAATGGTTAGGGCAAGTAGAAACAATAGAGGAAGAATGACTGACAAGGAAACCTCTTTAGCAACACAGAAGGGACGTGCCAAAAGGGAAGGCTGTGGAGAAGATGGAGATGAAACGTCGATAGAGAATCCTGGCACAAGCTTATTTCTGAGACCCAAGTCTGCTAAGGACTGTTGAGCTAACTACCAACAATAATAAATGATCATGCTCTTTACGTTTTGGAAGATTGATTGTACATAATAGATTGTGGGAAGATTGTCAGTGTTGCCGTCAATAAAGGTACAGACTAGTATGCACAAAACAAACTATTTATTAGTTACCAACGTTTCGGTCCACTTTGCAGGGTTTCCTCAGGGCTAAACGACAACAAGATACGAACATTGCAAAAAAGATAAAACAAGTAGAATATAAATATAAAGTTTTTAAAAATCTATATAAAAAAGAGAAACAGAATGAGTGAAAAGAATCATAAATATAAATATATGTATATATAGTTGACCGTAAAAATTGATGTATAGGAAGATGGTCAGGGTTGCGGTCAAAGGAGAAATAAAAATAGTTTACAACTATTTATTTTCCGACGTTTCGCCCCACTCTGTAGATTATTATTCCAGGAATTATTAAATTACCATAAATGATATTATTCCGGGAGTTATTAAATTAACATATATGATAAAGGTATATTACTGGAAAGTTAATATATATATATATATAATCATTCCAGACATATAAAGTTTATCACGTTCCTAATAATAAATATTTTATTTTTACAAAATAATATATGTTTCCCCAGTATAAATAATATGGAATAAAGGTATTATTCCAGGTATTATTAAATTACCATATGTTATATAATAATATCTTATATAATAATAGCATTTATGGTAATTTAATAATTTCCAGGAATTATCATATATGTTAACTTAACATATATGTTGTTTTATGTACATCTCCTGTATTTTTTAACTGTATATTTTACGTATTTTTATATAAAAAATTTTTACTCTTGCCATTGTTACTTCTTTTTATTCTTATTATTGTATCTTATCTTTGTATTTTTATTCTTATCATTGTATCTTATCTTTGTATTTTTATTCTTATCATTGTATCTTATCTTTGTATTTTTATTCTTATCATTGTATCATTTTGTATCTTTTTAGCCCTGATGAAGCCCTACAAAGTGGGGCGAAACGTCGGAAAAATAAATAGTTGTAAACTATTTTTGTTTCTCCTTTGACCGCAACCCTGACCATCTTCCTATCCATAAATATAAATAAATGGATTACTAACAAATAACAAGTATAGAAATGAGGGATAAATAGCAAATGTAAAATTGAGTAACGAATATTGAAACAATACTTTGTAGAAATAGTAAATAATATTATGAAATACAAAGAGTGGTGAAGTAAATACATGTAAGGTGCAATAACAGAAAAGTGAGAGTGAGTAGGTGGACACCTGTACTTGTTATTTATTAGGATTCTATACATTTAAATTTATATTTTTTTTTTTTTAGCTTACTATGTCATTATTTTTTATATATCTTTTTACATCCTTTCTATTTATATTCTAATTGTTTTGTCATATTTACAATGTCGCCGTGTAGTCTCCCTACTGGTCTTTCGGTCTCATTAACGCAATTAAGGCGTTTAGTGCGGTCGCCTGTATAATCATCTAGAGTAATAAGGACTTTAGGTTTTAATAATAAAAGGTTATTAAATCACATTAATTCAAACAATGACATATTGCCTTTTAGAAGGATTGTCCGGGTGGTGGTCAAAAAAGCTACTAAATAGTAATAGTAATTTAGCAATGAACAGTGAAATAATACTTAGTTTACTAAATAATTATAAATTTACATTTGCAATTCTATCAAGCATTACTGATTTTTATTTAGTATTATTATTCGTATTTTTTTTTACGTTCATCTTTTCTATTTAACTTTTTACAATAATTTTATTTATATTCTAATCGTTTTATCATATAAACAATGTTTGGAACTTGTTCCCATTTAGCCTTGCAAAGTGGGGTGAAATGTTGGTCAGTAAAAACTAGTATATTATTTAAAATTATTTTGCACCTTTCTTGACTGCTAGGAGTATGTTCCTATACTATTTATGTTTGTTCGATTTTTCTCAACTTGTGTGAGTAAAATGTCAAAAACCTTGAAGAGTTTTTGAAGACTCAGGACCTTTGATTCGGAAAAATCACTGGCTTAAAATCGTTTTATACTTGGATTTTCTAAGAGAATCATTCAGTGAAAATATATCTTTCCACTGGAATTCTTTATTTAAGAGAGCTTGAAATGAACTGGAAAAGATTAGAAAGTCGGCTTCACTATCAAAATAAATATTACCCATAGCTAAGATCTACCAAGTTTTATTTTGCCATTATAAAACATTTAAGGACTTCAAGGAGAAGACTTTAGGTAAGCTTCCTCAATGTCTTTTGAGCCTTTGTGGCCCTACAGTTTATAGAGAAACAGTATTTCAGCTATTACGCAGCCACTATTGCGCACAGATTTGATATACTGGCCTGTTTTACAAACAAATTAGCCAATTAACTTGCTTAAAACATGTTGCTGTACTAAAAAAAATATATTTATAAATCCGTGGCCTTAAATATATCTAAATATAGCCATATTTAGTGTTATCATTAGTCAATGATAAGAGTAGATATTGTTGTTGTCTTTATTGATTTTTCAATTTGATTGTTCAACATTGAATGAGATTTCTCTTAGTTGTCCTTTTGTAATCCATTATGTAGACTTACACACACACACTTTGTGACAGAGGTGGATCCAGAGGTTTTTTTTTTTTGGAGTAGTACCAGATAATTTCAGTTTGTCACATCCAACTTGCGTATTAATAACCTGTATCAGTGACTGTCAGAATGATACTTTCCAACTTATCTCCAGATAAGTTGGAATACCTCAGAAATTGAGGATCTACTTAAATAATAGATGTAAAAAGTAATAGGTTTTGAAATTGTGATAGTTAACTTATTTATGTTTCTATTGAGATTTATGATCAATTTTGTTTCTTCAAATCTCCAGTCAAGGTACAACTGTAAGATTTTCAAAAATATTAAAAATGTATAAATACTGTTTGTTTTAATTGTAAATGCTGATAGTCATTTATCAAAACTTGCAAAGCTAGAAAATCGAAGAAGAAGAAGAAGAATTAATAAATAAAAAAAAAAAATTAACTTTGTGCTTTCTTTCTTTTATGACTCCCTGTAATTGATTTAGATTCACAAAATGACTATATCAGCCTGTATTTTTTTTTAACTCCACATAATTTATTTATTACATTACAATTAGAATTAGCAATGTATGTGTGTGCTTTGTACAAGATATTATTGAATCCATAATTTTATCATATTCTGTATCATCTTGTTTTATTCTGATTATTATATTAATTCACTAATTGTAAATTTGCAGCTTTATTATTCACTTCGAAATCCTTTCAGTTATTTTTGTTATTATTATTTTTTCAATATAATTTTTTTTTAATAATTATTATTTTATTTTAATTTTTTACTTTCTTTTCATTTCATTAGATGTTAATTAAATTATTAGTTGTATCACTTGAAGTCTATTTATATTGTACTTATCTAGCTTAAATATTGGATAGCCTCCACAACGCCCTAATATTTATATTTCACTTAGGCCTACCATTTTTATGTGTTATTTTACTTATACATTTTAAAAATTAATATTTATAAAAAGTTATATTTAGTATTGTAAGCCTAAGTATATATATATGGTATCTCACTGTCGGTCTAAATTTCATAGTTCAGTCATTTCGATGTAGTTATAAATATTGAAATTATCTTCGGAAATTTAACATTTCCTGACTCATCCGATTTGATAACATTATTCATAGAATTGTGTCTCTTTGGGCAGAGCAAAATAATACAAGTTAAAGATAAGGATAGCTAACATAATATTGTAACATTTTATGCTGAAATATTCTATCAGTTTCAACTTCTTACACAGCATAAGCAAGAATTTCCCAAGGTTCAGATTACATTGTTTTCTCACAAGCTTTTGTTTTCTGCCACATTTTCTCTAGAAATATCCCAACAACAACACCATTCAGTCGAGGACGACATAAATTAGAAGATTTGAAGACAAACTTATCTAGAATTGTATTGTGGTTGGTGGACCTTGGCAAAGACTTTGATTTCAAAGCAGTTGCAATGATAAAAGTCTTTCCGCCCCACCTCAATGGAATATGACGGTGGTAGTTACGTCTTCCTGGTCTGAGTCATCTTCCGTTGACGATTTAAGAAGTTTATTTATATCTTTGTTTCCTTTTTTGTATTTATATGCGACAAACTGTATCTAGGCTTCCATACCTCCTCTAGCTCACACATTTTGGTACTCTTTTCTCAATTTTATTTGATTCATGAAAAATTACGGTTTAGTTGAGTTTTTAATTGTATTGAATAATATATTAAACAAATAGAGATAGGAGTAGTATTTATTAATAAGAATTCCTGTAAATATTAATTAGAAAAACAAGTTACAGCTAGAGAGAGAGAGAAATACTTTATTCATCCATGCTGCCAAATACATCGGGTTGCTACATTACATAGCATACTAATCAATTCGTGATTGGGCATATATAAATTACATATTTTTACATTCTATAATAAAAAGAAAGAAAACAGTTTTTTTTTATTCCCACAGTTTCCTTTTACGACCAATTCCAGTCTATACACTAAATACAAATATTTCAATTCATTCCTTTTTTTTCTTTCCCTTTCTTGTTCCTTCCATTTCACAATTTTTATTTCATTTGATCGAAAAATTCACTCTCCCAAATTCACCCTCTCAGATCCTCTCCAGTGACCCGTTAAACAAATTCACTATTAGACGTAGTCAAATACCAAAGCTATCCTCATCGGCTCCAATCCCTGCTTGCAATCTCTTCCTTATTTTTCCGAAAAATCCATTATTATCCTTTTACAGTTCCATTGATTCTGCCAAACCTTGCCTTTAAAAAATCCTACCCTATTCTCTCTTATTTCCCACCTTCCCATCCTGGTTACAGTTACCTGGTTTATGAATAACTCACTCATGAACTCGAGGGAATGTTAAAGTAATTTATGATTTGCTTTATAAGATTTATTTTCGGAGTTCCCAGACACTCTTATATCTCTGGACATTATACTGAATTACCGTGGCTTTATCTCTCTTTCCGACGGCAATATTTTTTTTTTCCCTGTTCCAATCTTTAAGGATTAATAAACCTTCCTATATCACTGAACTCCTCTATCCACTCCTTGAACACCAGATCCAAACCAATCGATATTATGGAATACTCCATTATATAGAACTGCTTCCTTTGACAGATCCTTTCTTGTCTGTTCCTCCTGCTTTTGGAATTCCTTAGTTATCCTTATTCGTAATGCCTTTTCGCTTACATCTTTTAAACATCACCTATTTTTCAACTTCCTGAAATCTCAATCTTCTGATGAAATGTAAAATTTACATATAACCAATCTGATCATTAGAAATAGAACTACTTCATGTATGAAAGCTATACGCTTGACATAAGAAATTATGTATGTGTTTTTCGTTCTTAGTGGACTTGGTCTCCTTGGTTCTCAGATTATTTTTCATATATTAATTTTTTTTCTCTGACCATCTATTTTATATTATTAAACTTACATACGTTTTGGCTAAACGAATATAAACAGATCCCTCTGTCATCAAGCTTAAAACTGCTGACATGACTTAAAATCGTAGAATTTTGTCACCACACCAGCGACTGTCAATAATTACTTTGAAATGTAATAAGCATAGCGCAACCTTTGTCAAATGAAATTCAACTTATCTTTCGTGCATATCCTTTTGAATTCTAACCCTGTTTATATACACCTAGGACTTTGGGAAAATCCAACTCTTCCTTAAATATTTTTGTAGTTTTAGGGCTATTTACAGCCTAGATATTAAAATTCTGAGGGATAAACGCGAATTTTTTTTTTTAATAATTGACTTTAAAAATATTAGTTTTAAGCTATATTTTCCTTTTTTTTAATGTTCTGGTATGAGACTTTGAAAGTCTCTGAAGCTATCAACTTGAACAGCCCTGGTGAAGCTCTACAAAGTGGGGCGAAACGTCGGAAAATTAATAGTTGTTAAACTATTCCTGTTTCTCTTTTGACCGCAAACCTGACCATCATCTTCAGGATATTTTAATCATTATATTAAAGCCTACGTTTAATCACGCTAATTTTTTTTTTAGATTGATAAATCAATTCAGCATTCCCCTGTAAGCAGTTTTCCCTACCCAATTGCGTACGAAGTATCCGGGAAGAAATCATTATTCAAGAAGTAGCGGTTAAAAATACTGTGACAAACACAGGATAGTTCGTTTCCAGATGATTAATTCAATGATGTAACTTCTTTCATATTAGCTTTTAGAATTTTCAGTCATGAAAGTGGGATGTGGAGGATAATTGAATAAATGTATTGACAATATATTTCACCTTATTGTAGTTCTTGGACAATGCCAGCTTTCGCGACTGAATGGTTGAATGGAGTTTTTTAAAAACATTCTTATTTAGAATTAATGTTACCCAAAGGGTAGCTCTTACCAGTTCAGACTTATAAACTAGTTAACTAAACCATCTCTGCATGTAAAACCTCAATTGCTGATAGAGTTAGGTTTCATAATGTGATAACTCATAATCTTCCGAAAGCGACCCGATTATCAATATAGGTTATATTGATTAATATCAGTTGATTTACATTTCGCTTTTTTAAATTAAAGAACACAAAAATCTACTAAGACACTTAGACGTAAAACATCCAATTTTTGTTTTTTTAAAAATCAAATTTTAATTCCAATTGAATTCCTGTTAACTCGCAATTCCAAGGCATTGATACAGATTTTATGCCTTAATTTCAAAACAATATTAATTCTAGTCCTAATGGTATTTAAATTTGGTTCTAACTTTCGGACTCTTCGGCAAGAGAGTATTTCACACAGTTTAGACTAGTGGTTCCCAAACTTTTTTGTCCTACCGCCCCCTTTCCAGGAAAAATGTCACTTAGCGCCCCCTGGAAATTAATTTTTTTTTAAAGTTTAATAGCAATTAATAGGAAATATGTATGTGTTAATGTTTCGACTCGTTTCGTAAAATATAGCAAAGAAAGGTGTAAATTAGAAACATTGAACTTTGTAATTATGAAATTATTTATTGAACTCAGAATAGAACGTAATAGAATGAGAAGGATGAACCGGGTGTGTTGCTACCAATTTAGTAATCCTTGGCTCTATTTTCGTCAGCAGTATTATTGTTGACCATGACAACTTGTCCGATTTTGTGAACAGTATTTAAGAAAAGAATTAATAGTGGTTCTAGAGCTTGCGAGGTTCTTGGACAATGCCTTCCTCTCCTTCGCTAGGGATGTAGCTGCCAGAGGTTTCGGAACATATGGAATGTCCTCATGTCCTCTCCCTAAAGTCCAGGGTAACCCTTAAACTATAAATTCATGTGTAATGTATGATTCATTTCTTCAATTATTCTATGACACAGGGCCCTGGGCATTTGGCCCTTTTGGAATAATATGAAGAATAAGTGGTCAGTGGTCCGGAAACGTTGTACAATTGTCATGAATAAATAAATAATAATTTATTTCAAATGATGGAAGTGATTAACCTCAAAAAATTTTAAAAGAAGAATAATTACTTGAATATAATATCTATTGAGGTACCTAAAAATATTTTTTTAGAATTAAAATAACATATTATCTTTTTATATTTCATTATTGTAATCTCAAAATTTTTTATCTTGAATAAAATTTGAATTTATATAAAAAAATAAATTTTACGTTTATGGATTCAAAGAAAAGTAATTTAATAGAAAAAAACTTGGATTCAATGACTAACAAGTATTCTGAGCTTAAGAATTTGGATTGGGTGATCAGGTTCAACAATCATTCAATGACTGTCACTACTATGTATAAAATATTTTGAATATTCTTAGTTTTAGGAGGTTCTAGTTGGGAGATGTGGATGATCCCACTCACTCTACTAGGAAAGTTTGCTTCTCCCTTTGAAGATGTGATGCATTTAAGATTTGTATGATAGGCATTCAAAGAAGCTCTTAGATAGACTAAATAAAACAGTGAAGAAGGATAATACTCTTCGAAGGATTAATTGAATCCACCAATTGGTTGAGCTTGATAAGGACTGTCCCTGATGAAGCTACGCTAGGAGGATCCTAAATGAAAAAAAAAAAAAGGAAATTTCCTCTGAAAGTAGAAGAAAAAAAATAATAGAAAAATTAACATAGAGAGAAAAATAAGATGGACAAGAGAACTGAATAAAGAGCTCTACCTCTTTTAGAGATAGAAATAGAGCAAAAATACTATAATTATGGTAGACAGAGGGATATCCAGCCCTATAATACATTGCTATATATATATATGCAAATATGTACGATAATTGTATACTGTAAATTGTTTGATATTAACTGTAATGTTAATGTATTGCCTATGCCTGTATTCATTTGATTCTGATTTTTAATTTACAGATTACATCTAACCTGATTCTATGCCTTTTGTTAAGCTGCTATCTGTTCATACCTGCGTTATGTGATGTAAGTATTTATTAAAAAAATTATGCTAAAATATTAAATTATATTGAATTTTGAAGTTATTTAATCGAATGAATCTTTAAGGTTTTTTTTATGAACTTAGTTATAATCAATAATGCTTATATTTTTTAATTCTGTGGAAGATTTGTTAAGTAAACACCCTTGCACATTTCAATCCACAGTGCCTGTTTGAATTGAGCCTGTAGAGACCAACTTAAATTTTGCAGTGCAAACGCACGTAATATCTCTGACCTTCACTTAGACTAGAATTGAGTTAGTAACCTGTAAAATAAATGATTATTTGGACTAAGAATTCTTCTCACATTAAGAAGGAAGAAATTCTTTCATGCTTCGGGAAATTTCTTTATCTTGATTGAGTGAGGATCATACCTTCAAGCAATACCAAAGAGCAAAGCAACAATATTTTATTTTGATTTTAGGAACCTGCTCCAATCATAAAGAAACTTCACATAAAGTCTGATATTAAATATACATATGCAAGGACATTGGTGACAAGCCGTGTTTTGAATCCTGCTAACATTTCTCAAGAGGTCACTTTTAAGGTTGTATTACCAGAAGAAGCATTTATAACTAAATTTCTTATGTAAGTAATCGTAATTTTTTATTAGATTCAGAAGAAATGTGAATATTTTCTTCAGATAGAATACTTAGTTTACATATTATTTATCTGATCTCATGAACTTCATAAATTGGTTGATATTTATAGCATAGTGTTATGGAGAACATAATAAAATGAGCTTGTATCATAAAATTTGTTGTTAGAGAAATTTTTTTTTCTGTAGGAGAATAAAAGAAAAATCATATGAAGCCTACATAAAAGAAAAAGAGGAGGCCAAGAAGGATTATGATGCTGCTGTAAGTGCAGGAAAAAGTGCTGGACACATTTTTCAAAGCAGGTGACACCATTAAAAACTATTTATTATTTTTTCTTATTCATTTACTTATAATATTTGCTAATGTCAGCTCATTACTACATTGTATTACTTTTTCTTAGCAATAATTTTGGATTATTATTATTATTTTTTTTTTGTTATAATTTGCAAGCTACAAACTTTTACTTGATTTGAAAATTTGTAATCATTACTTTTACAGGAGAATGGACCCTCTTTAAAATCTATGTTCACTTCTAGTTACTAATTAGCTAATTATAAATTGATATTGTATTAACTGTTTTTGATTTGTATTTCTTACTATTAACCCTAAAGTAATACAAACTGATAGAAAAGTTCCATTAAAGTTTTTTCTTTGCTCACTTAAAAAATTTCTTTACTTATTGTAATGAATAATAATGATGGATATTGATTAATATTTTAGCTCTCGAAATTCCAAAGACTTCACCGTGAAAGTTAACGTGGAAGCTGAAGGAAAAGTGACATTTGAACTGTCCTATGAAGAATTGTTGTCACGAAAGAACAGTAGTTATACAAATGTGATTAATGTTAATCCTAACCAGGTAGACAAATTTAAGGATTAGTATAGTGAGTATTATAAAAAAAAAAAAAAAAAATGGGAGAATGTATATTTTGATCTTGGTTTCAGATTGTTCCTGATCTAAAAATCCTTGTTACCATTGAAGATGTACTTAATATCAAGTATGTTGAAGTACCAAGGTTTAAAATGAGTAATGAAATAGATATAACGGATGCTGGTAAGAATGTGTGACTTTAAGTTGTTCTTAATAAATTCTATAAAAACTGAATTCCTAATGATCTATAATTTTATTGCGTTATACTGTTAGTACAATTAAGACACTTTAAACAGAGACTAGGATTCTGACTCGTCCATGCCAAGATCTTTATCTAGATTTAAATCATTATCCCATTATTTTTATAAGTATTTTTAAATTATTATCCCAATGATTGAACCTTGGATTGTTTTAGAAAAAAAACATGTTAATATAGCATTCATGATATAAAAATGTAATTCTTTTTCAAGTATTTGATTGAAACTTGGTTAGGCATTTCAATAAAAACGTAGAAACAAAATATTATTTTCATTAAAAGCTAAATCTCTATATTATTAATGTTTTTTTCTTTAAACCAAAAATACTGATAAATCAGGTATTGTTTTATGATTGTAAATTATATTCAGTGATTCAATCATTAGTCGATGATTCAACAGCCCAATGTTAATTTAATTAATATTAAGTGATTTTTTAAAAATATAACTTAAGAAATTTGTTGAATTACAGAGAATCCAAATGCTAAAAAGACAAAAATTTCTTCTAACAAGATAAAAGTTGAATGGTCACCCACCGAAAAAGACCAAAAGGAATTGAACGCTGAAGGTTTAAATGGTCAAATGGTTGTGAAGTTTGATGTTGATTCCTCTCAAACTCATCAGCAGCTTTTAGTAATAATTAATCATTATTGAGTTAATGTGTTATAACCCTTGTGTATTATATTAATTGACAAAGAATCATTTTTATATTTAGATTGACCAAGATGGGTATTTTGTTCATATTTTTCGGCATGATGAGCTACCTGCTTTGAATAAACATGTTGTTTTTGTATTGGATGTAAGTGCTTCAATGCATGGGAGAAAGATAAATCAACTAAAACAGGCAATGGAAAAGATCTTATCAGATTTATCAGAAAATGATTTCTTCAGTATTGTTTTGTTTTCTGCTCAATTATTGGTAAGTATTTTTATTTTAATGTATGGTTTACTCCACTAGTTATCTAGTACATATAAACACCTGGTGTACTGGATAACCATGGTGATAAATATATAAATCTCAGCCAGTGGTTAGTAAAAGTGTTTTATGAGGATAACTCCATATTATTGTGTGCTGTCAAATCATTGATTCTCCTCGCCAGTGGGTGGATTTAGAAGTGAGAATAAAATTAGAACTAACTTAGTTAATTTAAACTTTGAAGGCTGGTTTCCAAGATTTCACATCTAAGTGTGATCTAGAATCCCTTCTGCTTATCTTTGATGTATATACCCGGTTGTAGATACCCAAAATTTCATAATTCTGGGCCCTTAGCTTCTTTAAAATTGCTTCTTCTGTTAATTTCTTAATGAGAAACAACTTTTGTTATTTTAAGGAGTTCTCTGGCATCACCATTGTAAATGAAAATACCTTCCACCTCCCTCCAAATGATGTCAGGGACTTTATCATAGATGTAACCATTCATACTGCAGCTAAACCCCACTAAACAATGGGTTATCTGCTAACTTATCAATATTAGTTTATTTTTAACTATTCTTGTATGTGCCTTGAACTGTTGACAGGTTCATTGATTTCATAGGTTATTGCTAGGTACAATCACAGTCATACAATACCATTGGGTTTCTTTGCAAAAAGTGCAGACATTCCAGGTGAGATTCTTGTTCCCATTGCTACTGTTTGTACTTGCTCCCTGGAATCTGCCTAGAGGATTCATCAGAATTAACGGTTTTGGTGGGAATCTTGCAGTTCTAGCTGGTGAACCTTGCAGCATTCCCTTCATATCACTTCTTTTGTTTTCCTTCAGTGCCTACCCTCTTGGAACTACTGGCTTGATTAGCAGTTTTGGTTGAAACCTTGCAGTCCTACGTACTGACTCTTGTGGCAGCCCTGTTACTTCAAATGAAGCTGCTTTCAATTGGGTTTTCACCTTCTTCTTTTTGTGTATTTTCTGGATTTCATTGGGGAGAGGGGGAACGGTATAGAGGATTCCACAGAGATGAACTTGTGATGCCTGACACCGAGCCCTCAACAATAGCAGAAAGGCTAGCTGGTTGTAGAGTGAGAAGGTATTCTTATCTCTGTGTCCAGATCAGTGCTGTACTTGGCAATTGCACTAGGTTGTATCATTCTTCTGCTGCCTCTCCATGAGGAGGAGACACAGCTAGAGATGAGAGTAAATGTTTCTATAAATAGGGAGGACTGAGAATAGATAAGCAGTAAGTATTACATTATGGCCTAATCGTTCTAGGGAGAGTGGGAGAAAAATCCACCCCCATCTCCCTATCTACTCATCAATTTCCCATAATAATTTTAATACTCATGCAGTTAATTTTTTTTAGGGTTTTGAAAGGAGATATTAATGCCTTATATTTTGTAAGCAAAATTTGAATAAATGTTTTATTTTCTAAGCAATATTTGGCAGTTTAAGAGAAATTTGGTAATATTTCTGATAGACCTCTAGTTGTTTTAGTACTGATAAAGTCATCTTTTATTACTGATGATTAACAGTGAAATATTCCTCAGCCATTGTAATATTAATTAATAGTCATTTAAAACATCTTAGATTTTAGTAATTACTGTTTTATATTGAATTAAACTGTATAATGAAATCATTTTCGAAATATGAGGAGAGTGAGTAATCAATAATGTTTTATTAAAAAATATTGTTCTATACATTTTTGTTTTGTTAAATCGATATTATATCTTCTTTTTTTTTTAATATGTTTAGCCTTGGAAATTAGCTGGAGTAAATATTAATATACTTGATGAGCCCTACTTTGGGGATGTATCAGAACCAATAGATGTTCCAGTGTCAAAAGATTACGTGATTTCAGCTAATCAATCCAATATTGAATTGGCCAAGCAATTTATGAAGAGTATTTCAGACTATGGAAGTAAATATTTTTTCTAATTTAATAGTTCATATTTTTGGTGGGATTTAATGACCTATGCAAAAAGAGAAAGGAAGAAAAAAAAGAGTTTTATGTGTTTTAGACAGAAAATTATATTTTTTGTAGTTAACATATGGAAGATGAATATGAATACAAATATTAATGCTATTGTATTTATATCACATCTTGAAGTTTTGCTACATCATAATTTAACTTAAATTATAATTCAACTTAATTAGATGATACTTCACGCTGCATGAGAGATAGATAAGAGATACTTATTATGACAATGAATAATTTGATGATATTCAGCATTCCTTGCTTAGTAATATTTTTCTGTTATCTGTTTATCCAACTCAGAGCTGAAAGCAGTTTTATGTATTTCCAACTCTAACAGTAACCTTTTGTTTCTTTTATCACATAAGTTTAACAATAGCTTCTCAGGATACCTTTCAAAGTTTAATTATCTCTATTTTTTTTTTTTTTTTTTATAGGGCATAAATTTTCAAAAATATATCCTAGCCCTATTATCTTCAGAACATATTCTGTATGCATTAAGAGGATGCAACTGTTCAGAGGGAGTTAAAGTTGTACTGCAAAGAAACACTTAGTTAATACAATTGTTAGAATGTCCATTATTCTTTTTTATAATATAATTTCACAGCTCCTCTTCTGAACCCTGAGTCTTATTATTGTAATATTAAAAAAAAGACATATCCCATACACTCAAAAAAATATTAATAAAAAATATTTAGTTTCCTCTGGGCTTCAGTGTCATTAAGATAATGATAGTAGTTAATGTATTATAACTGACAGATAACAAAATTTGAGTAATTTCTTTAAGAATTTTGTACCACAACATAATCTATAGTAGCAATTAATTGACAGGTACAAATATAAATGGAGGATTGAGAGTTGGTATTGACATTGCTCGCGTAGGACAAGATTTGTTCAAGAATTATGTTAACCCGATTGAGCCTATGATAATCTTTTTAACTGATGGAGAGCCCAATTATGAAGAATCTGACCCTGAAAAAATAATTGCAAATATTGAGAAGCGCAATACTGGAAAGTATGCTTACTTCAGTTATTTATTGTGTTATCCTAGTTATTTGTTATAAATAAAAATAAAAATGATCAAACATGAGATATTACTGAATTGGTTGTTTTAAAAATGTTATTTATATAATCAAAGTATTTATATACCAAGTATTTGTATAAATTAACTAAGTAATTATAACTTTTTTTTTTAAGGGTAACAATCTTTTCTATGGGTTTTGGTTCTGATGCTGATATGAACTTTTTGAAAAAGCTATCCCTTGATAATAATGGTTTTGCAAGGAGGATATATGAAGACTCAGATGCAGCTCTGCAATTGAATAATTTTTACAATGAAGTTGCATCACCAGTCTTATCAGATGTCAAATTTGAATACTTACCTAATCAGGTACCAATTTTTATTTAGTATTTTTGTAAAATTGAAATTTTATTCTTGTAGAGGTAGACAAAGGTTAGATGAACCATATTTTAATTATTGATAGATAAAACTTAATTGCATATTCTTTTTTATATTTTTGAATTTTGGTTATCTTCTTTCCTTCCACAGTAACCCTGTGAGAGAGCAGTTTATTGATCATACATGCTACATGCCCTCAAGAGCCTTGTAATGGCTCGTAAGAAGCATAGACATTTTTATTTATAGAAAAAATTACATATTTAGACATTCATATTTATAGAAAAAATAATGGAAATAAAAATTAAATATATGTAAATATAAGTAACAAAAAAATATATAATAAAGTACAAAAATGAAATAAGTATAAATTAACAATGACTATAAAGTAAAATAAACCAATAAACCAAGAATCAAAATTGGCAGTCAATGGGCCAAAAATGATGTGACTTTTTCCCTATAAATGTAAGTTCTGCTTTGTACTTTTACACATAAAATGTGTTGAGGAATAGGCCAAGGATTATTAATGGCTGTCTCTCTTATTAGCTTGGCTCTGTCCGTTTCAAGCAGCCTACAAGCGTACAAGTAGATGTCTGAAATCTCTCTGTTAATCGCATTCTCATTTGTCATTATTAGCAAGTCCAAATCTTTTAAGATAGTATCCACTAGGCCCATGTTCAGTCATTAACCGCATCAGTTGGTAATATGTACTTTTCACTTTGCAGTATTTAGTAACTGTTCTGCATGAAATTGTGAAGTGGTCTTCCCCATTTGTAATCGTATCCCATTCTATCTTTCATCTTTTAATAATCTGTGCCACAATATAAGTCATCCATTTCGTTGTCCTTGTTTCCACAGTTGCGATCCTTGGTTATGATTTTTGAGTACAAATAAATTAATTTGTTCCTCAATTTTGTATTCTATTGCTAGGTATCCTAAAATTACACATGTAGTGTCTGTAGAAAGCATTTTATAAGCTTTACAAATTTTCATGCCGATCACCCTTTGGACTCTATAACTTTGTTCATTTTAATACACTTTCTCCTCAGGCTGGTATGACTTTAATGTATGACAGTAATTTTGGAAGTATTGCACATTCATACTTGAAAAAAAAAAAATTAAGTTGTAGAATTTAGACCCCAAGAAACTTTTGCTGAGTGGCTTAATAAGTTTATTAGTTTTGTTACTAATCTGTCTGTATATTACTCTTAATTTAATTTTCTGTTTAACAAAAGTCCTAAAAATTTTAGTGTCTCTGTATTTTGTACTCGCTTATTTCATTTATTTTAATTTCTAATTGTGGAGTTTTCTTTCTATAAGGACAGATTAAATAGTTGCACTTTTTAGGACAAAATTTTAATTTGTTATTTAAGGCTCAAGTTTCTAATTTAGAGACCATCTCAATGGTCATGGTTTTGATTTCTTCAAAGTGTTTACTCGAACCAATTATTAATAAATCATATGCATATGTTATGATTTTTCAATTATTTGGGTGGTCGATTGCAAAAATTGTGTTGAATAGAACATAGGTGACAAAGGTGAGCCTTGAGGAGTCAGTCACCAGCCAGTATAGAATGCCCTTTTTATGTCTATACTTAAGATCAAAGTATTCGATTTAAAATTTAAATTAGTTTATATGATATTAACAACATTATATAAAGTGGGTCTATGGTCCCTTGCTTTGGAGGAAAACGAATTGATTATCATTTAAAAATCTATGACTTTGTAAGTAGCGCAATAGTTGCTTGTTAATTAGCTTGTCTATTACCTTCACCATAGCAGGTAGTTCTGTAATATGTCTGTATTTATCAGTTCCAAGTTTCAAAATCAAGTATAGGGCACCCTTTTTCAATCTTTTGGAATATATTTATTCTCCAAGATTTTCTGGTACAGTTGGCAGATTATATCAGGGTGATTCATTGTAATATGCAACAAAGTATCTGTGGAGATTTTATCATGTCGAGGTGATTTTTTAGGATCAAGACTTCTATTTCAATATTGGATTTCTTCTCTGTTCAATCGATGATCATCATCTGTATTTGGAAAAATATCCACGTTTGAATGTATGATACACTGTTGGTCCATTTCTTCTTCAGGAATAAGTGAGGCCATCACATATTCCATAGTTCCTTGAAAATCCTTTTTATACTTGTTTTGTTCAGTAAGATTCTGGTTGAATTTTTTCAACTATTAATATATAAGGCAGGCAACTTCAGATATTTTATTTTGTTAGTATTTAATGCTAATTTTTCAATGACTTGATTTTAGACTTTCTAATCATTGCTTGATATTTATGTTTTTCTATTAAATATTCCTTTTTTTTATTTCTTTAATCACTAAGAATAACACATCCTTTCGGTCTTTGGATAATGTTCGAAATTCATCAATTTGATGTAGTATGTTTAAAAAACTTTCAAGTATAAATCCTTCACAAGGCATCATGTCATACGATAATTACATCTTAGGATATATTTTGGTACAGGAAGTACTTATCTGAAGCCCCGTAAACCACTACTTCATCATTGATTACCCTGGAATGGAAGTATTCATTATTTGATAAATTTATATGTATATAATATCCAACTATAGGTTCAATATATTGTTTAATTAAAAAAATCATATATTAGGTACTTGTTGATACCATAAAAAAATTGGTATGCAATTAATCTGACTTCCGACAAAGACTTAGCAAATCTCGAACTACATAAATTAACATAAGTTGACACATGCCCATCTCTTGAACAAGCAAGTGGAAGTCTGCAGAAACTAACTATTATTGTTTTAATTTTATTTAATTATTATATAACTAATGTTGCCACCGATTGAACATTAATTGAATGACTAAACCAAAAGATTAGTGTTGGAATAATGCAATAGTGTTCTTTTGGATTATAAAGTACAATATAAAATGAAATGTAGAAGTTTATTTTGATAAAAAAAGTACAAATTTTATTCTAATAAATACAATCTGGTGCAGTGTGTATATCATTCAATTTTCATTTGTCACCATGGAAGGTGAAAATTTTAAGTTATAAATTTTTATTTTTCTGTTACTATAAAAATTCATATTTCAGAATTTCTTGAGGTGTGAAAATAACAAATATCATTTTTTTTTTAAAATTTCAATACAACAGTTTAAGAAAATATAGCAAAGCCATTTATATTTGATTGCTATTGATAGAGATCGGGCATACTTGGGCGTCTCTGACTGTCCAGTCTCTAAACTGCTGTCTCTATTTCTTCACTTTTTTCCTTTTGCTAATCATAAGATTCTTTTGTAGTTCATATTTATGCATTGTTTATTACTATTAACAATGAAAAATGGTCAATTATTTCAAATAAGTAAAATAAAAGGTACTTTAGACGAAGGTTTCTGAAAATTTGGCATTAAACCCTGTTAAATTATTATAATAAAGATAAGACCTAGCAGGTATAAAAGATAATTTAATTTTACAATGATATATCAAGTTTAATCAAAATTGTTTAAGTTTTTTTTTGAGAAAATAAGAAAAAAATATGAAAAATTGATTCTATAAAGTGGCACTTCTGGCCAGTCAATATTATCAAAAACGTTTCTGTAAAAGCCCCAACATATACCTGCATTAAATGTATAATTTCAGTTTCTTATGACTTTTCATTTTTGAGTTAGGCTGTTCAAACACACACACACAGACTATTTTGTCAGACTTGGTTATTTAGACTAAGGGGACCTCAGAACATATATTTCTGTTAAAAACTCGAATTTGAAATCTGAAAGGATCACAATACTTCTCCCTTAATATATTGTAATAATTTTAAAAATATAAAAAATAAAATAAAAAGAATTTTGGCTCTTTTTATAACTTTTCTCAAATATAAGAGATACTTGGGTTCAAATTAAGAACTTTACTCTTAAATGGATAATATAATTTATTCAAATTTAATAATAT
>NW_027115682.1:862953-905738 GCF_000696795.3 Halyomorpha halys | reverse complement strand
TTCTTGTTTAAAAAATAACGTATTTCTTTTAGACAAAGAAAACTGGTTAGCTTGCTTTTTGTTTTAAAATAACAATTAACAATATTAAAATTATACATAAAATAAAACATATTAAAAACCCTTTATACATCAAAATATACTATTTACACAAAAAGAGCATATTACAATATATTCCATACATATGTAAGTGAAAGTAATACAAATGACATTATTTAAAAACGTAATATTTACAGGTAGAAGATATCACACACCATGTAAAAAATCTGTTTTCTGGATCCTCAATGCTAGTGCTTGGCAAAGCTAAGGATAACCAAACTGTGTCAGGTGAACTCTCAGCCATAACACACCAAGGGAAAACAATATTCAGAATTCCTATTGAAGAAATAGTCCGATTGCCTCATAAAAACCAGACTGAAAAATTTGGTAAAATTTTTTTTTCATATAGTTCATATATCCCATTTGTTGTTACTTATAAAAATATATTATATAAATACAATTTTTTTTGGTTGCAGGTTTTCTTGAGAAAATGTGGGTTTACAAAACTATTAAATCCCTTCTTGACCAAAATACAGTATCTAAGAATGAAACTGTAGAAAATAAAGTGAAAGAATTAGCTTTAAAAGTAAGTAATCTTTTTCTACTAGTATTATTTTCAAAATATTACTATGTTTCATAAACTTATCTGCTATTTGATAAAAACTAAAAAGTAATGCTGATCTGAGGATCTTTTTTATGTTAAACATCATTAATTAAACAAAATTAACTTTGGCTGTTTTTGGAAAATTTTCAAGTAATCTTAATAACTAATCGGTTGATGATTTGTTAATTTTTCATCCAAGCTATCAGCAAGACTGCAATAATACTGTTAAATAATAAGCTTTACAAAATCATATGTCAGTTACTACATTCTATGTAATTTGTAACAAAATACAGAAGCACTGATGACCCATATTGAGAGTATATGAAGAGTCATATATATAAATATATTTGTTTATTTATTATCTTTCTGCAATCTAACCATGCAGGCAGATTATACTTCACTTTCATGTTATTAATTCTATATGAAATAAATGGATACAAATTTTAGTACATAAGAATGTTCATAAATAAAAAATACAATTTTAAGAACAAAAATTAAATGATCAAACATAAAATCAAAGAATGAATGAGATAAATTTGATAAGGATTGCAAGAGAGTCTTCATTGTCTTCTTTGGGCAGTCAATGAATTCAATTTGATCTCTTTATAAATGCTAATATTGAGTAAAAGGAGGAGTGATCGGATAATTGACCACTGACCTTCTACTCTACTTTGAGCTGGTTCAGTATTTTTAATTAAATAAATAATATGTTTTTACTTGTAGTCTGAATAGGTAGCAAATTAAAGGGACTTTATAAATGATAGTTTGAATTGATTTTAAGTAAGTAGTTGGAAAAGAGTGGACTTTATTATGATTGATTTATTGATGTACACTTAGATAAATATGATATGAAAAAAAGATGTGAATATGTACAAATAATGGATATGGCTCCACAATAGATATGAAATGATTTAACATAAAAATTAACATGAGTTAATATAATTAATACAATTTTAAACTAATTTACTAATTTTAATTTAAGCCAAGCTTAATTAATTAGTTGCTTCAAAGCATGAAGCATAAGTATGAAGATGCTGTTTTGGTGAGATAAATTTGATGTTTAATCAATGACTGGTCTAATAATATGGGGCCGTCAGGCTTGGTGTGATTATTTTCTTGTTATACCGCATTGTAATGATTATTTAATTATATAAATAATTATTTACATTTGTTACAAATATTCTCAGGCCAGTATTTTTTAAAAATTTAATTACCTAATGAATCTGAAAAAAGGAAACCCATTGTTACATTAAATAAAGAGACTTCACAATCAGTATGTGTGGAGCCATACATTTTCTCATATCAATCCTTTCATTCAAGTAGTTTGTATGTTATCAGTTTTACTCTCTGTCTGATTTTAAGTATTTGAAGAACATGGTCTAAAAGTGTGAATGCCCTTCTCTTTCACATGTTTCTGTTTCTATAATTTTAAAATATTATGTATATGCACAAGAAAAAAATAATTGTATTTTTTTTCACATGTATTTCCATATTATTTTATAGTACAAGTTTGTCACTCCGTTTACCTCATTGGTTGTTGTTAAACCTGATTCTTCTTCAGTAATGAATGATGACTATTCAAAAGGTATGTTAAACATTTAAGTGCTTTTTTCCTTTAGAACTTGTTAATTATAGTTAATCATCTTTATTTTAAATTTTCTCCTCTATTTCTTTAAAAATTAACTATTCCACTGAATTTAAATAGATTTTTGAATTCTGTTGCAGTCTCTTGTTTTCAAGAATATTAAAGTGTTATCATTGTCTAGAAATATTTAACAATGTTTAAGTTGCTATTAATATGTATGAGGAAACTTAACCCAGGAGTAATTCACTCATGTTGGGAAATAAATATCTATATTTTCCTATTATTTCATCTGTTTTGTTTTTACTTTTTTCTACCTTCCATTAACCCTTTAATGCTTTGTTTTGCTGCTTGTTTATGTTACTCCCTCTTTTACCTTTCTACCTTTACTCAATTCAGTTTTGCTCTGGCCTTCTCATAATGGTAAGATTGAGCATTTCTCTCACCAATACACTCCTAAAGTGACATCCTTTTTTCTCACTTCAGCATTTTTCTCACCTGGGTGCCTCCTGCATTTCTTTTTTTAAATCATGAGCTGAGGAAAGAAGGTCATAGTTTTTTTTTAACTTTACTGTCTATTTTTAATTTAAAGTTTTTCATAACTTGTAGATATCTTAAGAACTTCTTAACCGCCAGCCAACGAATTTCCCTAGGATCCGAGTTGAATTGAGAAAGCATACTAATGGTGTACGCAATGTCAGACCTGGTACACCGAGCCAAGTGCAAAAATGATCCAATAGCCTCTCTATAAGTAGCTTCTGACACAGATGGTGAATCTTTGTAGTCATGAAAGTCAGGGCCTTTAACTCCAGGGGTGTTAACCAGTCGGCACTCTGTCATCCTGAACCTATTCAGTACTGCTTCTGTGTATCCTTGTTGAGACAAGTAAATGCAGTTGTATTCCTCTTCAACCCCTACTCCAAGAAATTTTCCTATTTTTACAGGTTGAATTTCCATCTCCTGTAACAAGCTCACAAATTTACTGATAGCCTTATCATCTTCCCTAATAATGACAAAGTCATCTATGTAAGCCCCCAATATGACCACCTTCCGGTGGTTTGTTTCCTTTAAACAATCATGGATCTTTAATTAGATTCACGAATCCAAGCCCATGCAAAATACTCTTCAGTTTCTCAAACCAGTTTCATCCAGCCTGAGGTTAGTCATAAAGACTTTTCTTTAGGCGCAAGACCTTACCTGTCTTTTCTCAACCAGGAGGCGGCTCCATATAAACAGGCACACTGAGTTCGTATTTGAGATATGCTGATTTAATGTTTTAAAATTTTACTTTATATTTTCTCTTCATCGACAGTACCAAGATCCCCCTTAATGATTCCCTCTTAATTACTGGGCTATAGGAGAAATCATAGTCCAAACCTTCCTGCAGTCTGCACCCAACTGCCACAATCCTGGCCTTGTAAACCTTAACTCCACCAGGGTTTTACTTAATCTCAAATACCCACCTACTCTTAATTATTTTCTTATCTTGCGGTCAGGGAACTTCTTCCCACACTTTGAAATCTTCCATATTTTTCATTTCTTTTTGGATTGCTTCTGACCAGCATTCCGCATCTTCCATTCTCACAGGGTTTTTCTTGCTGTTGTTCTTCTTCTCCATTGGGGTATACTTGATTATCTCCGGGCCTTTCTTGTTGGTCCATCGGATGGTCTTCATCTTCAAAACCCCTGAAATCCTCTTCATCACTTGACATTTGTAGGCGATCAGGCGTTTCCTGTTCTTCTGATACCGGATCTTCGTTGTCTATACCTCCACTATCTTCACTACTCTTCTCCATCTCTCTCTCTCTCTTTCTTGAAGCCAAGGCACTTATAGTAACACGTAGTTCTCGATGTTGTGGTATCCAACCTCTCTGCTTCTCATCAAAAGTTATATTCAGGGTCTCGTGTATTTTCTTCTCATCTGCATCATAAATTATAAAGGCCCACTTGGCTTGAGAATAACCTACTAATATCACTTTTCAGGTTCTGAATTCCAATTTACCCAAATTAGGTTTATTAACCTTATAATAGACTAAGCAACCATAAACCCTTAAATGTCTCACACAGGGTTTCTTATTAGAAAATAATTCTTGAGTTGTTTTGTCAGGGTTACTGCTATTTGGTATTATGTTGTGTAAGTACACTTCTGTACTCAGAGCTTCATCCTTGGGTACAGAAAATTCTTCCGGTAAGGCCCCGTCTGCCAGTAAACAACGAGTCGTCTCCAAAACCATCCTGTTAGCTCACTCTACAACGCGATTACTTCGTGAAGAATAGCAGACTGTATTTTCATGCCTAATGCCTTTCTGAGAAAAATAATTTTTAATTCAATGATTCACAAACTCAGATCCATTATCAGATCTCAGTATTTTTAACTTAGACGAGGTTTGATTTTCTAATTATTCAATAAGAGAGACCAAATTTTCATACACTTCAGTTTTGTTATTCAAGAGTTTAACAAAATATCTTCAGGAGAAACCATCAACTAGTAGCATGAAATAATATTTGTTACCTAGTGTAGTAATTCTCATGGGGCCAATATAAACATCAACATAAACCTATTTCGCACTTTTTTCACCTCTGATTGACGGCAATACATCATCAATGACCACTAGAATAGTAATAGAGAGTACCTGCTTGTTTTTTCTTTTCCAAACTGCATCTTTTTAAGTTGGTGGATCTTTTTCAATAATTTCTTCGTAAATGTTCTTCGCTTCTAAATACACTTCAATTTTCATCGACCAGATCCCGTTATTTTCTGCAGTGAGCTTTTCAATATTGAATCCTGTGGCCAATTATATAAAAAAATATTACAAATTGTCTATCATGAGATAAATGCTCACAGGATACCTCTTAACAGACAAAAAAATAGGACTCTCCTACTGAGTTAAAAAAGAACTAGTGGGCTAAAACACATTACAAACTACTATTCAATCAACAACTCATCAATTTGATTTTCATCATTAAGACTCCATCCATACATTGCATACTGTACCTCTTCTAATGTACATTTTGTCTTCCTTTTCTTCTGGTTGAATAAGTTTGTTCTTTAAGAACCTTTTCTATAGTGGAATCTTCTTCTAACTATGCCAGATGTCCTTCATTTAATAACATCTGATTACTTAAATAATTTGTACCATTCCCGGTTTTTTGTACCTGTTGAGTTTGCATAACTCATTTTTGACTTTTGTATCGATTTTATTTTGTTTTGATGGGCTTGCCGCTTGAATGTTATAGTGTGTTTGATATAGGTTGCTGATATACATGTCATTGTTTTTTAAGTATACGTGATTTGTAATAAAATAGTTTTTAGTTATATACCAATTTTATTTCTTTTAAAAATACCTCAACAGCACCAACTAATTTTTTTGAAATTCTGCAAAAAATGCTACAGAGAATTTTCCTGTTGTAAACTATTAATGCCAGTAAATATAATAGCAGGTCATGAAGTGTTTGCAAACAAGGAAAGAAATATCAGGTGGGTGTTGTTATTGGTCATCTTATTTGTTGAAAGAGGTTATTTTAAACATTAACAACACCTCCCAAGGAAGTAAGCTCTACAAAATTTCTACAATTCTATAACTAAAATTGTTTGGTATTATGGTATTAAATAATTTGACTCTTATTTTTAGGTATTATAAATATTATAGTCTATAGTTAAACATTCTAGACAGTTAATTAGGATGTTGCTTGTAAGTTATTTACTATAGCAGGCTGTTATATTTTATAATATTAGTATTTATTAAGAAAGGGTTCAGTGTTTAAGAATAATCAGATATTATTATTATATTAACTGTATTAACTTTTTTCATAAAACCTCCATTAGTCAATGTTTCAAACTTCAAGACTTTTCTAGATTCCCCATAACGTTTTAAAATATTTTAATTAATATTTTATTGAATTTTAGGTATTAAACTATTTGCAAGGGAATAACTATATTATATTTTGTTTGTTACAGGTTCACGTGGAGGAGTACGGGGTTTTGGTAGCACAATTCATCAAAAATCATCCTTGGGTAAACTTTATTTTATTTAGAAAAAAATAAAAATAAATTTATCAATCTGGTCAAAGAAAGGAGAGGGTTTGGACAACTATACTGGACCAAACATTTCTTGGTTTCTAAAACTGAAACCCTTATAAAGAAAAATATTTGCTTGACATTCTCCAAAGGGAATAACAATTGATAATAAATCGGTTATACAATTTTTTTCCCCTATATCTACTTCTGACTTTTTATTCATTCATTTAACCTGAGTGAGAAATATTCCAAATCTTAATCACAAACGTTCTTATGAACCTTGGTTTGTTGTTAGAGACAATTATAATCTCTGAATCACATCTTAGATCGAGCAAGCCCTCACACCATCCTTAAGGTGAATGCTGGGTGATGGCCACCTCTATGTTGCTTTTTACAGATTTACAAGCAGGTAGATTTAAATGTGATAAAAGCAACAGGCATTATCACTATCTGCAGCAATATTTAAAAAAGATATCTTCAAAGAGGAAGTTTATATCGTGTCCTGTCATACATAACTGGGTAACTTGGTATAAATATGAAAACTTGGTTTTATTACTTCCACTAATCTCTCTTATTGTGGAAATAAGGTACTCATGCTTCTAATCTGAAAATTGGATTAGTTAACTATTATGTTAGAATTTATATATGTTAGGTTGTTACAAAAGTCTTTGTTTATTATTTTTATTTGTCAGGAATCACACCCTTTATATCACTTCTTTATTCTTATCACATCTGAACAACATTCAGGGTTTTTTTTTGTCCATTATCCAGTTCTAGAATAAAAATACTGTATAATATATTTTTTAGAACAAATTTTACATTGTATTTTAATAAATAATTTAAAAATTAATTACAAGTAATTTAATATTTTAATAATTTAGATATCTAGTTTAGTATTTTATAACAATTTAGAAATCTAAAATGTTTTTGAAATTTAGAGCAAGTATATTTTATTTTTAAATATTGTATTCAAACAGATCAGCATTGAACTTTTCAATATTAGTCAAGTTACATGTAACCTGATAGACATGAAAAAGATAGTAAATAAAAACAACTTAAATAAAATAAATGTAGCTTAAACTGATAATACATATCCTTATATTTATAGAAATTTTATGTGTATGTCTTTTACTGAAATTTAGATAAAACTTATTTTATCCACAAACACTTTTGTTATGACCTAGTGGAAGATGTAATTTATTCCTGCATTTACAAGGACGTATTATATGGTATACAGTTTCCATTTTTTAGGCTATAGAACAGATTGTTTTGATTTAAATCATAAATATACTAAATAGGTTTCCAGTGACCAGTAGTTCTATCAGCCTCCTTAAATTTACTCTCTCCATCCATAAGGGTGCTTTCATAACAGCGTTGCTTCCTTATGTTATACCAGACATAAGGAAGACTAGTATTCTCCTTATTGTCAACAGTTGTTTCATTGTTTATACTGTTTTTGTGTTATCTTTTGTATTAATTGAAAATTAATGTTTTATTTTATTTGGCCAAGAATCCCCTAACCATGGTTGGAGGTCAAATTTTTCATTTTGTGGGACCGCCACTCAATTAAAAAAGTCAACATCCCAGGCCGGTTCGAACCGGCACCGCCATTTGACATCAAATTGGTAAGACTGTGTCTTAACCACTGATCTACGGGCGGCCCAAAATTAATGTTATGTTTATATTTATATAACAAGTGAGTTTCATATAAATTTATTACTTTTCTGTTACAGGTATTTCCTACTTGATCTCTATACCACCCATGGCTATTTCTACAGGTTTTAGACAAGGTTGGTCTTCTGGCTATTTTTTTTTTTTTTTTTAATATTAAATGAGTTATTTATTATGAATAACTGATGTGTTTATAATGTATTAGTAATTATAGGACGTGTCAAATCCACAAGTTTGATGTGATACCATTAGAAATCTTCACCTTAATACCTCTCTCAACTGAACTCCCTCAAAACCTCAGTAGAGGCGATAAAACTTTATGTTATTGTCCCATGTATGTCTTTATCTATTTCTCTGAGGTTCACCCATCAATTCAATGCTGACAATTTTTTAAAGTTTTGTTCCTTATCAAACCTAATTAATTTTATTGATCAACCATGTGTAATATCTAAAGAGAAGATGGTCGGGGTGCGGTCAATAGAAATATTTATGGTGAGCCACTGTTTTTCCCCACTTTGCAGGTCTTCATCAGGGATTTCTGAAGTGAAGAAAGATCTGCAAAGTGGGGCAAAAAATTGGTTCACAATAAATAGTTTAATTAATTTTTGAGTTGTTTTAACCACACCCGGAGCAACTTCCTTTTACTAATTAATTTTACTCTCTCATTTCCATTGGCATGATACTCAAATTTCATTTACTTTGTGTAGGTCAAACAATCTCATAGTGTGTAGACTTAACTATCCAGTGAATTTGCTTGTCTTCTAGCTAAATATTTTGACAATATTAGGTTTCCGTAAAACTTGAGGAATTTAATTTTTTTTAATGCTATCGCATTTCACATCTGTAATGAACATTAGAAATAATAGATGCTGTGTTGTTCTTTTTTTTTTATCATAAATTTTAGATTTTAGTTAATTAAAACAGAAATTTGAGGATCAAAATCCTTGTAAAAATGTTTATTTTGATTAAATTCCTAATGTACACTAAGGCAAGTGATATTCCAATATTTATGATACAAGTGAGCAATACTTATATTGTATGTTAGCATTATTACAACCATCATAATGAGGCCATATAAAACCATGAACATAATTACTTTATTAATTTTACTTTTCATTTAGTTTTTCTCAACAAATAACATTTTTATTCTGAATAGTCAGTACACAGTAATTTCTGATCTTTGCATTTCTGTTTACAGAATCTGATGAGATAGATTCATTTGTTAATGAATCATTAACAACACCTGAAAATCTTTCCTATGCCAATGTCACTTGGCTCAACAAGACTGTCTCTGAGGATGGGCACAGTTTGGGATGCTCTTTGATTGATGATAATGACGTCATTGCTTTAAATGAGGTTAGTGTCATAAAAGTAAACAAGAAAATAAAATTATCTGTTAAAGCTGATAAATAATCAATATCATTATTAAAGAGGTTGTATTATATTAATAGTATCCTGGGTGACCAGAAAGGTTATGTGCTATTTAAATATTAAATATATTAAAAACTAAAGATCTTCCAAGAAAATATTTTATTAATTAACAATGCTTACATTATGGAAAATCATTTTCAAAAATAATATACTATAATTAAGTTAATTCTATAATAATTATTATTACTATAATTAAGTAACTTCTCTCTTTCTAGTCTCGATAGCTTGTTTCCAGCCAAAGTTGTTCTATGTTCAAATAACTTAATTATTAAGTGTATTTGTTTAATAAACTAAAGGTTTTTACCTCTATCACCTAATGCATATACACTGCAAGAAATATAATATCTAGAGGTAGTTGAAAGATAAATAAATTGCCTAAAATTAAATAAAGTATGAAATGATACTATTGGTGTCAATACTGTTTTATACTCTGTACAATTAACAAAGCTAAAATCCATGAAATTGTCATAGGTCTATTTCATATTTCTTATCTTAAATATACATATGTTAATACCATGTTTCATAGCTTAGGAATTATTATTTCCCTATGGAATTCTCAAGCATGCAAGCATCTGACATTATTAAAATTGTATGCATTCTAATTGGCTAAATTTTATTTTAGACTGATGTAGCTTACAACTCAACTGCCTGTAGAGGCTCAAGGAAATGCCGACACTTCATTTTCTGCGTCTTGCCTGTATTTCTTGATAGTCCTGCATCTTATATGTCACTTAAGTGTCATATTGATCCCAAGTAAGTTTCTAGGTTAAACAAATATGACTTCAAATACTATTTTGAAAAATCACTTAAACTTATTCATTGAGGTAAATTTTATTTTACTGTTAATTTATTTATTTATTTTTTTCTAGGTTCCTTGGAGTTTGTTGCCCATTTTGATTCTTCTCAGTATTATGAAAGTTTTCATCAATGTTAATATAAGACTGTTTAAAAAAAATAATTTAGTTAATTAATTTATTTTAATTCATATTTCAATAATTATAAAGTAATGATTGTTACCTAATGGGATTGAAAACAGAAAATTATCTTAAAAATTTATTCTGATTTTCCAATTTTTGCTCAAACCAATAATCTATAAAATAAAAAGTTTGCATAGGTATGTTTCTATAATCATTGACATAACAACTTCACACCTAGTTCAATTCTAAACTTCATTTCTGTTATCATTACCATTGCAAACGCATTCACTTTTGAGCGAGATTACTACACAAAAATTTTATTGTGTGAAATTATTGTGCGAAAATATGATATTGTTGTAAATAAAATCAGAGTATGATGAAAAAAAAATATATTGAAATATGAATTTATACTCAACTACATTGCTGTTTAGAGAAATTTATTGCTGTTTTGACACTGTTACTGTAAAATTTTTGCAATAAATGAGACTGAACAAAATTTTATATTTTGTTATTTTAAAGGTTATTTTGTATTTCAGGGGGCTGATACTCTTAAAAAATATGGTTTATCACTATCTATTGTATTTAATTATGCTCTATTTTTTACTACGATCTGCTTCCCCTGGTTTTTATTGAAACAAAGTTGAATTAAATATTATGGTTTTTATTTGTTTTCCTATTGATTTAAACCATCCTTTAAATGGACTCATTTTTTAATAAGTCTTTTCCAAAATTGTTCTGAAATCAATATGACGATAAAAAGTTCTAAGTATAAAAACATTTTCTGTATACATGACAAAGCAGTGTAATGATTAACTACAAAAAAAAAAAAAAAAAAAAAAAGGAAACAGAAAATTAGCAATTTAGTAAGAAACTAAAAACAAAATATTAAAAATAACAACTTTATCTCTGCTTTCTCCAGCATTGGAAAAATTTAAACTTACCAAACTTATTACAATATTCAAGTTTTGTAAATTGAAAGAGATCTTTCTCTTTCTAAAGTGGAAAGATAATATTTAATAGTATGCACTGGGTTGAAATTCAGGAAGTTTTGGTATTTTTTCTCCATCTTCATTATCTGTTGAAATCTTGATTTGTTTTTTTATCCTCACGTCTTTAATCATAAATTAAAATTTATTTTAATTAAAATAAGTACAATTTTTTTCTAATTTAAATAAAATTTCTCTTACCAAAATATTCTAGTACAAATACTTATCCACTATTATACTGAAAATAATTGGGTTTGGCTGCGTCCAAATGCTCCAATTCAGAAAGATTTTTTAACTATTTTCTAAAAAAGAAAAATGTGGTGCAGTGGACATATCATACAACTTGCACTTACTAGCCTACTTATGTCCCCAAGTTTTGTGTAGATCAGTCTGCTTGTATTGAAGTTATCACTATTTTTATGATTTAAAAAAAAAAAAATAAAATCTGTAGACAAAAATTATTAATATAATAATTTCAATTTTCTTGTTGCTATAAAAGTTTGTATTTTAGTTTTTTTCGATATGGGAATAATAAATATAAATATTGTTCCTGCCAAGAATACAACCGTTTAGCAAAAGAAAACGAAGCAGTCATGTGATCGGCAAAGATTATGCGGTCTCAGAATTTCCTGTTTGAATCATATTAATCTATTTTTCCTTTTTTCTCCTTTATTTGTTCATAAAATTCTTTAATTTTGTATTTATAGATTTTACAATATTTCTAACAATGAGAACTGTTTATTTTTTCAAATAAACAAAATTAAAGCTACTTTACATTAAGATTTTCTGAAAATTTGGCATTTAAGCAGCTGTGGCATCCTTGGTATATACCTACCTTAAATATATAATTTCAGTTTTTTTTTAGCTAGACAAATATAAACGCATAAAAAAAAAAATAAAATAAAAAAAAATACACCCACACACCATTTTGCTAGACTAGGTTTTTTTTTTTTACTCAAAACTTGTATTTCTGTTGAAAATTCGAATTCAAAATTTATAACAATCGCAATATTTCCTCTTACTATATATTCCATGTATTGGTAAGGGAAAGTAAATACCAAAAACAAATATATGAGATATAGAATAGAAAATAAAGCCAGACTCTGCTAATATATTATCTTTATTAATGCATTAACTTATCCAGTCTGCTAGTGTTCCTCAAGGTAGTATCCTCGGTCCCTTCCTCTACACAGTTGATACAGCTGACATCCCAACTAATCCTAGCACTATCCTCACCATGTGTGCCGATGACACATGTATTCTTGCAGTTAATAATAACCCTTTGATTAAATCTCAAACTCTCCAATACCATGTCATAACCCTCAAAGAATGGTGCCAAAGTTGGAGGATAAAAATAAATCCCATCAAGTCACCTTTACTATTCATCGTAACCATACCAACTGCCCTACAGTATACTTTCATAGTTACTCTTACCACTGTAGAACAGATCCACTATCGTGGACTACATCTGGACAAAAGACAAACTTGGAAAATCACACAAGACTGAAAAGACAGAAACTGCACAGCAATTCCGACTATTACAGCACTTAATAGACAGATGGTTTAAACTTCCAATTCATTACAAAAGACTGATCTACATGACTATAATAAGGCCTATCTGGACATACAGAGTTGAGCTTTGTGGCTCCACTAAATCTTTCAATTACTCTCATATCCAATCCATACAATCCAAAATCCTCATTGCTCCTTACTTTGTCACAAATAAAATCATACATAAAGACCTTAATGTTTCATATGTTACCGATCAAGCTCGAACCAGATATCATTCCTTCTATTATAAACTCCCCAACCACCCAAACCCACTAGTTTCTAACCTGGCTTCCTCTTCCATTCCTGACAATCTTCCAAGGTGCCTGAAACGAAGATGGCCATGAGACCTTCTAATGTAAAAAAGTTATTAGAGTACTGATGGATAAATCTGTTTTTATTCACAAGTACCACACTTTAGTAGATTTATCAGGACTCACTCTGATTTATTTAATTTCATGTTTTCCACACTGTGATGTCTTTATGCGACTTACATTATACCTAGAACGTACGATCCCAGGAGGATTAAACTTATAAATTTGAAGAGCATTTAATAGTAAATGTTGAAAATAATCTCTTTTTCTATGTATATCTTTTTATTATCTTGTTCGAGACTGGTAGTTTTATTAATAATAACACAAAATATTCAAATAGTCTACCTTCTTTATTAAAACATATTACATGTCCAACATTTCGGTCGATCCGGCCATCATTAAGGACAATCTGAAATTTAGATCATTGCCTCAAATTAATTTATAAAACTTTATAGACTATTATGCCCAAATCAATTTATATCTATAATATTCCTAATAGCAATTGGTTATATAATGTTGTTATGGTAAATAATGATAGTAAAATACAAATATTGTGAAGAATAGATTTTAATAAATGTTATAGTGATAAATACAGGTTTATTTTGACTGTGTTAAATTTACTTAGGCGTAATTGCCTGCAATTATTTTATAAATAAATGTGAGGCAGTGTTACTTTAATCGAGATTGTCCTTGATGATGGCTAAAGCATTTATGTTTTAATAAAGAGTTAGATTTTAAAAAAGTTATCTTTAATATTATTATTGGGAAATAAGACTCCTTCAAAAATTCATTTTGTATTTAAAAAGAAAATTATTGTAATCATATCATGGATTTTGTTTAAAGTTAAATTGGAAGATGGATGATTTCATGTAATAGTAAAAAATTTCTAAATAGCAGCCAATTTATGCCTAGGGATGCTTAGTCAGCAGTTAAGGAAAGGTACTTAAAAAAACGACACTTAAAAAATAACAAACGAATACAAACAACCACTCAAACCTTAGGGCTGCTCTTGCAAAACTTATAAAGCTTTATCCATTAATTCAACAGTTAAATACATAAGTTTCAATTGTTTGATATTTATTTTGAACTTAAAAAAAACAAGAAACTTATATTTTCCCATCTCAAGAGCATTTTATAACTATTGAAAAAGAAATAATTCTTAATATCTTTCCCATATAATCAGATAGGTTTTTAATAAGTTATATAATATGTTTCGTGTAACTTGAGTCTTAGATAGTTCGTTATGGACACATATTCTGAGTTGTATAAAACTTTTTTTGAAAACTGGAATTTATCATTAAATTTAAAAGTTACAGTATTTTATATTGCTTTCAGTATTCAAGATTACTTTCATCATGAATATGGAATGTATTGTAAAACCAGCTTACATATGTTTTAGTAGAATGTATCATTAGTAATTTTGATTTCCATAGAAAAGTTAGGATAAAATATTGTATTGTCCACCATAACATCCTGTGTGATATTCCCTTACACCAAATAGACTAAACTAACCTATAACTTAAAAAAGACATCCTCAAATCTTTGGTAGCATGAAACCATGAGCAGATTCCTATTTTTCTACCATTCACAAACCCAAAGTTTTAAAGAGCACAACATATTGAATAAAATATTTACTTTGAATAGGATCCAGTTTCTGTTTTTTTTTTTTTTTTTTTTTCAAACCACAATAATATGTTTCAAATCAAGACTAAATACGTGCAAGGAGATTATGTTGCACAATATGGAGAAAAATAACTTCTAATTAGAAAACTGTACCAAAATAAGGATGTAAGTTGTTGCAGTAGATACCATCTGAAAATATAACAATGTTTATTAATGATAACTTATTAAGAATAATAAAATAACCAAATATTGATTATTAAGTAGTGTATAAATTGTATATGTCACTTACAGAACAAATCAGTGGATAATCAACATTAATAAAGCCTATTGCAGAGAATTGAAGCTCCTTTGTACCTTTGAAATGAAGCATGATACGTTTCTAGAATCAAGATTTGCTTAAATTAATTATTGATGATTAATATCAGTATTAAATGCTCATATTTGTAATGGTGCGTAGAACTCAAAGAATAATGTTCTTTTTTTAACACTTACATTTCTCATTAATTCTCTTGATTCTTCATTAATGATGAGTCTGTAGAGAAGTTTATTGAATCTTTCTGACTAAAATATAAAAAAAAAAAAAAATAAATAAAATAATTAGTATAGAAGTGAAGAAATAAATACAATTACAATATAATTTGAATTCTCATTTGAGACTGGTTTATTTATCAATTTCTTGTTATTCCACTCCTATTTTTCGGCCCTTCTGGCCATTCTCAAGGATAATTTATTTCAAATATAAACAGCTACAATGTTATAAAAAAATTGCAGACTATTCTGTCCTTGTCAGATTATTTTTTAGTTTATAAACATAATTCTTATCTAATAAATTCAGTTTTTATAATATTATTACAATTACATTTTCTAATATAACCTTGTAACTCCCTATATCAAAAATAGGTTTATAAGCATACATCCAATGTACAACAGGTTGAAGGGTTCAAAAATTGCCATACAAAATTTTTGAGGGGACTATTTTTACGGTGTTGTAGATTTTTGGAGGGAACAATATTTTTCTGGGGTTTCAATTTAGAGGGAATTTAAAAACAGGAAGCAAGGAATGAATAATAAATAATGTTCTTAGGACTATTGGTCTACAGGCAAAAAAAAGTGTTTTTTTTTGTCTCAATATACTCAACATATATTAACTTTAAGTTTTCACTATGGAATAATTTATCTGTAATAAATAATGGATAGTTTCTTTATTTTGTTTTATTAAAATAATCTAACAAAGAAAAAAAATTAAAGAAATGAATGTAAAAATTTGATAAGATCTAAGTTTTTTCTAACATAATTATAGAGAGGATCAGAGATTTGCAAAAAATGGCTATAGAACCTAGATGAAACTAATCGCTAAAATTGTCATGGAAACAATATTTATTTATTAATGGTTCATTCATGAATTAGGGTCGTATCCATGGCACTTTTAGCTACTAGTTTCACCTATAGCTAATTTTTGCCCATCTCTGGAGAGAACTAGATGATAGGATCGTCTGAGACGTCTCCATTGAAAAAATAAATAGATGAGGGTATTCTTTAAAAAAAAAATTAAAATAATAATTTACAGTTACAAATCATCACTTTTATTTACGGAAAGCAGGCAAAAAAAAACAAAAAAAAAAAAAACAAACAAACTAAAAACGAATTATCTCTTTTTAAAGAAAAAAATATTTCTACCTTTTCTAAACTTGAGTTGATTACTCCATGTAGTAGTCACATGTAAAGTAAATATATTGAATAATTAACTTGATTATAAGTGAAGTGGAAATGGTTGGTGTTTGTAAAAGTGAAAATGTTATTATGTTTTGCTGTATGTTTATTGCAAATAAACGTTATATTGTCTTGTCAGTTTATGATGAATTTGTTTTTATAGATGTGGTAATTTTATCATCATTTGAAAAATTTGAGTTGAATAATATCATCTACAAAAAAAAAAAAAAGTATAAATATGCTTAAAATTAGCTTTATGCAAAGCTACTTTTTTATATAAATGTCATGAAGAATTTATTTAACTTTCAACATTACGCATTTTAAAAAATAATCATATTAAAATTTGACTTGCATTAAATAGTTTTCACTACTTTTTGGTTCATCATTACTATCTTCTCATGAAAAAATTTCTTATGTATTTAAAATTACTATATTAGCATTAGATAAAAAAAGATTAATTATTGAGCTTTAAAAATAAGGATTAAACCATAAATTCATACTTGAATTTTCGTCAGCCTGCAACTTCTTGTGAAATGCATCACGATGGCAAAGAACATCAACGTTGCCAAAACGCAGGGAACGTTGAACTTTCCGAATTCTTTGAACTCAGCTATGGTGATGTAGAGTAAGGACACGTTATAAATGACAGTAGCCAGAGACACAAGAAGGAGCTGTGGGGAGTAGCAATCGTTGACAGAGATGCAGCACTGAGCAAGGAGATCGTGGATGTCGGTGAACTGTTCGGCGTTTTGGGACGTCAGCTTGTCGCAGATATGCTCGTAGTACAATCTGATCACTGCTAGCAGCGCAGAGAACTGGTCCACGATCGCAAATGTGACCAGGAATACGAAGACGACGCTCCCATAATCCTCAGTGAAGTAGCTCCTTTTATCGTATATGTACATGGAGACCAGTATCGTAACGAGTGTGGTACTGAACACCATCATGTATCTGTGTTTGAAGTTCAGTGCCACCGGTGTTTTTATCTGAATCTGCAAGAGGGATTGGAACACGGTAGACATCGTTTTCATGTTATAAGCGAGCCAGATTATATTTATTAACAGGATCGCGAATACGGTTTGATGAGGTAATGTCAGGGAAAGTATCATCATAAGGTTAATGTTTTCTCTGATGCGATCGAATCCCGTTACTACCGCGATGTAACCATATACCGTGAGGGTCAGAATGGAGTAGAGCATCTCAAATGGAGAAATGCTGTATACTCGACCTCTCAATTTGAATGGGAACGCTGCAAGGATTTTGGACGACAGGTGGACTCTTTTGAAGATGTTTGTCAGTTCTGCTTCTGCGATGGAGGCTGGAGACACTGCCATATTTGCTGATTTGCAAAAGAACTACCACGATGTCTGATGAACTGCCTGATATAGTATATATATGAGCCTGTCATTACTATATGGTGTTATGATACCGTCCATCGTATTTGAACAAATAGTAATTTATACCTCCTTGAGACAACAATGAATATTTTAGCATGTTTAGGACTGAATAAGAAATGAATCGTATAAGAATTGAAAATGGCAAAATAATAACAAGAAATGACATGTTTTTATAATAGACCATCCATTATAATCTTGTTAATGTCTTTCGATTCTTTGACATGCAATCGATATAAACATGAGGAAGGAGAGAGATGTTTTGTTTTTTGGTTGATTATAGGGTTTCAAAGTAATAAACCAAAACTATGTACAATGCATATGGAAACATACAATTAAAATCCTATTTTAATTTTATGTTATTATTATTAATTTTTGATATTTTGAGAAAGTGATCCTTAAACGCTAAGATTTTTTCTTAATCTTTATAACTCGCTGAAGAAAGAAAACATCTAATTGACCGCTATATGTGTTTTTGAGAGGATATATTGTTAACTAATGCGATTCAAAAGTTAACATCGAATAAAAATTCGTGTTTTCAAGATTTTTATTGACGTTTAAATAAAAATCTTATTTTTATGTCATTAATTTTGCAGTTTTGTAGAAATGAGAGAATATATTTTATGTTTTCTATTGAGTTCTGCATAATGTTTCTGTGTTTGATTTGTTGGAACCATTAAAAAAAGTTCGGAAATACCTTATTTCCTCAAATAATTCTTGGCTTTAGTCTTGTTCATAGAATATCCACTTCGTGTCAAGGAGTCTCTGGTATCGAGACGTTCTTTAAACCATGTTATTAACATAAATGGAAGAACCAGCTACTCGAACCTACGGTTTTGGAACTTATCTACCAAATTCAGTTATAGCTATTTCACGGAAGACAATACAATAACAATTGAATGAAAATCAATACTATGTATTTTTACAATCATAAGTTCAGTTGCCCATAAAAGATGGGTAAGTTGTTGATTTAATTTGAACTTGAAGTTGTTAAACACTATGTATCTGTGATTTAGAAGTGCTTTTTTGGCGAATGAGCAGAAACAAAAAAAATGTAAGACAAATTAGATCATCGTGAAGAGGCTAAAAACTTTTTATGCTAAAACTTGCCTATTTTTTTTAAATATTTTATTTTTACATAATTGACCAATTCATTATATTTTAATAGTTTTTAATTTTCTTTACTCTACTCAACTCTTCTTCTACCCGTTTTCATTAATAAGCTACACACCATTTTTACATTTGGAGTACATATGGAATAATGATAATAATAAAACATTCATCGTCGTTTTCATAAATTTTGTCGTGATTTCCATCGACTCAAAAGGTCTGAAATTCTATAAAAAATTACTTTTTTCAGATATCCTCCTGAAATTAAAAGTTACTCCGAGTTTTTGCCGTTTTAAAGATTTTTGATTACTACATATCTTTGATTACTGTAAGGGGAAGCGGTAGCAGCGTGGTAGCCCGTCTGTCTTCCGACCCACAGGTTGTCAGATCGAATCCCAGTCCCACTCGGAGTTTTTTCAAGCATAAAATTATGCAGAATTCACTTACAACCTCCCCCCGGGCATGTGGGGCCCATTAGGCAAGGGTGGCACTCACAAAAAATAGCCGTGGTAGCGACGAATCTAACATGCGAAAAAACTACGTTAAGAAAAGCACATTGTATTAGGGAATACAATACGCGCTTTATATTAGGAACTATATCGCGCGAGGACTTAGTCTTCCATGGCCTGTTGCCCATTTAGAATAATAATGATATCTTGAATTATAGAATATTTCTTAAACGACAAATTTTCATAATTGAAAATAAAAAAACAATACAACGGAATCCTTGGTGAGTGTTGTGAGAGAAACTGGGCTAGTGGGAAAAATATTTTATCATATACATACATACTGTAGGTTTCTCCTGTCATTTACTTTCAGGCTACAAACCTTTTCGGAATCTGATTATATATCTGATTAATGTGTCTGTATTTAACTTCTTCTGACACCACTTTTTATTGTTGCAGAATTAATAATAAAAATATTTATTTATAGTTATATGTATATAAAACAACTTATTATAACACTAGTTACAAGGTATTCAACTAAAGTATGATGATAACAGGATTCAAGACTTTTTCCTCCTAAGTAAAATATCAACAAATGAATAAGATCTTCAGCTCTGGAAATATGACCGGGAACGAGAAACATGGAAATGGAATGTTGGTGTAGAACAGAATAAAGAATTAGTTAGAAAGTAATGTAAACTATAATAAATCTTGAGCAGCAGAGCTGCGTCACTGGGGTTCTTCTAATCCTTTCATTTTGTCTGGAAAGCAATGATTTTATTAACATTTAGAGAATAATTCTTTCATTAATATTTGAAAACATGAAATTATGGACGTGGCCTAAACATTAAATAAGAAAAAATATATTTGGATATGGCTTGGTTAAAAGTGAAATTCATTCTCCTTTTTTATTGTATTTTTCTACCTAGGAAAAAAACCCAATGCACGGGGAAGTATTGGTTGAAAGCCTGTCTGAGTATGTTCGCATAATGCACAAACCTCTGGATATTATAGTGTTTTCTATGATGGTGAGATTAAGGAAAGGAAGGGAATCATTCACTTTAAGTTCAACGGTGAAATTCATGCGAGGGTGGTAGAAATAAATGGCAGATGAAAATCAGGAATTTAATCAGGATATAGGCCGAGAGGGTCATCGACAAAGTTTTTTGTAAGGATGATGTCACCTGGGAAGGTTGGACTAATGGAGTAAAGGAAATAATTAATTGGATAACATTGGGAAAATCAGGAGGCAAAGGATTTCCATTGGCCAGTCCTGAAAATTGGCCAAATAACTGTCTATGGAAAGTAATATAACCGGATTTACAACAGAGTTAAAGAGATTCGAAGTTACAAGAACGGTTAAAGGTGTTTGGAATTTAAGAAGTATTTGAGGTGTTGTTTAACTTAGTAAAGAGGCAGGCAACGGGAAGTGGAGATATACAAGGATCGGTCAGAAATAATGTCACTATTTCTTTATAATCTGAATGGTCCATTCGTTCGTCTCTCGAATTCCCTTTTTCTAAAATACATTATTTTACACCCCTATTTATTAAAAATTGTCCTTTAATTCCTTAAAATTAAAAAATCCACTACCTCCACCAAACCATTTCCTCTGTGATCCGCATCCTAGAAACAAATATGAGTGATATACATTTATATTAATAATACATAGATGTAAAACCTCACCACATCAATTTCTACCATTTCACTCTGGAGTCTCCTGTTTTTAATTTGAAGTTCTTCTATGCTAGATTCATTGAAATAAATCAGGAATTTTAGACCATGTAACCTAATGTAATGATTTAATATTGGCTCATCTGAATGGTCCACAGAAATATAATCACAATGATCTAAAATTTTGATTGGATCCAGAATAAGAAATCCTTGAAAATCTGCCGAATATTCTTCATTAGGGGTAAATTACACAAAATAGCGCTGTGTACGATCAATGATATCGATGATGCAGAGAGTTCTGCTTGAAGGTTGAAATAATTACCACCAACAAAGTAATATATAGTCTGTGAGAAGGACGTAGTCAAAATTATAAATTAGGGAGTCCCAAAGAGTAGTGCTGTAGAATGAATTTGACACGTGCAACAATTTTGTTAATAGGGAGCGGGTTACTGACGTCAGCGATTTCATATCAATCTACAGGATGGCATTATCTCCATTTAAAACACTATAAATGCAGTGAACTATAATTTTGTCATTAAAAAGCAAAATAAAGGTTACAGCTATCACTAAAAGTGGTTTCAAGATATTGTATTCTATATCGCCACGAAGTACTGTAAAAAATATAAGATAATCCAACTAACTTTCCAAATCACTCAATTCACAGTTTAATATATTCAAGAAATAGTTAATTCTTGTTTCCTATTTTTAAGAATAACCGTGATCTTTTGAGGCTCTATTTTTTTTTTTATTATGAACCTTAGTGTGAATATATGAAATGAAAAATAGTTTATTATTCTGGAAATAGGTCCCTTTACGAAAATTACAAAGGTAATTTTAATTATACAATAACATATGTAGGCCAAAAAACAGTATGGACACGCTTAATTATAACTTATATACAGAGAAGAAAAAATAAACAAATTAAAAAAATAACTAAATAAAAAACAAAACAAGAAGGTAATTACAAAATATCTGTAGTATTATAATAATGGATTAGATTAGTGAAGTAAAAGGTAGTTAAATAGAAGGGTTTTAAACGAGGGAAGGATTGGTACATGACGTATGATAGAAGAAATGGAGTTCCAGAGATATGCAGCTCGGATTAAAAATGATTTATCAAATGCAGCAGTTCGGTGAGGTGGAGGGTAGATGTCAGATGTCAGATAATATAATGATCAAAGTCGTAAAAAAAAAAAAAAGAATAAAAAAAAAAAAGAAAAATAGTCTTATAGGTAAAAGAACTTCGATGGTTTAATCTTTTTTTTCTTAGTTACTAAACCTAGTTCATTTAAAATTCGTGCAATGAACTTCACAAAAAAATGACACTAAATTATTGAAATTCTACCCAGTAATACAAAGCTTGTACTATTAGTCTTTTTGAGCGGAATTCGTAAAAGATTTTAAAAAATGTAATAATCATTTTTAAAAAATAATAAAATTTTTAAATCTAATTTTACTAATGGTCGTTGTTTAATGTAAGATTAAAAATGCAAGAATATCTGGTGCTACTTACACTATTTTGCTTATCATTATAGCTTCTAAGATCAATTCAATAATTTATTGCTATGTCGTCACTAATATTGGTCTGATAAATATTGTGCTTATAGTTATTTATTTTTTTAATTTATATTACTGGACGATAATTATTAATTATGCTTATTGATGGTGGTTGATCGGTGATTATAAAATCGATTTTTCTAAACTATTAGTTACAACATAACCGTCTGTATTATTGTTCAGTCTTTATTTATTTTAATCACTTTCAATGAAAAGTTCCCACGCTTAAAACATGCAATCCTGACCCATAAAATGTCTTTCATAGATACACGTGGAGAGCTGTTTACATCATTTTCCATGAAAATATAATGACTAGCTACAATAATATGGCTAATTAAAAAGCTGTTAATAAGTAAAAACCGTCCTGACTATCTAGAGCCAGGCATCTGTGGATGCAACAAATCTTAATTTATCTATGTAAAATGCTCACGCTTTTAATGGCTATAAAACGATGTAAACAACGTTGTAATTCTTTCAGATCTTCCAAGACTTCGTGCATCCACAGTCTGCATGATATAACCGTTACAAATTGGAACGTTTTTCCTTTGTAACAGTATTATAAAAATTTTCGGATCCTATTAATTTTATTAATAATTAATTCTATTAAATAATGAGATTGGCGGCACTATCCCTCTCAATTGAGGTTGATTGACTAGGTCGTCAGATGCACAGAGTCCTAGTACTACAAGAGGCCGGTGGAAAAAAACTAACTTATTGAAAAAGACTTCTTGTACTAGAAGCGGTCAATGCCATCAATACCTTGCTAACTACCCATAGGCGGTAGACATGTTCGTCCGTATCACTTGATTGATCGAAGGTTATCCGTGTCATGAGAACAAGGTCGACTAATTTTTTTTACTCTAGATCGGGGTTACTGTATTTTTCGCCAAGTTCATTCTAAGTGATTTCAAACACCCGTTTTTCTTTCATTGAACCACTATTACAGGTCTTCGCGGACACCACAATTATTTTTAATCAGAATCTAACCACAATAAAACTACTGAAAATTCATCCACAACTTAAAATTGAAATGTTAAAAAATGGAAAAATAACAATCTGGGAAGGTTATGAATGATATTATCTGGTAATTGGGGGGAGGGGAGGGGGGTTACAATAGACAATTGCATTCACGTGCTCTATATTGTCTGAGAGTCAATGTAGGAAAATGTGACTTATTTTACACAAATTTATTTCAGTAAATTATGTCCTTGCAGATAAACTAAATAATGTAAGTCAGCTTCCTTTAAAGACATCGGATTATAGAAGGGCGGGCGGCAATTGAACTTAAAATGCTTTCATATACTCGAGTAATTTTATTTAAATTTGAGCTCTTTACTCTCAATAGTACCCTAAATACAGTAACTCAAACATCAACATTTTTTTCCAATTAATTAATAATCATTTTGTTAATATTTATTGGCAGTTAATTCAACTATTAGTTTTAAGAAAATAAACATAATTCATTGATTTATGGTGAATTTAACTAATACATTAAAGAAAAGAATTACAAAACGTTATTTTCCTCTTTGGAAAGAAAAAATTGTATTTAAAAACCAATATTACGGGGACTCATAGATATACAAATGTAAATTAGAACACAAATTGAAGCTGGTTAAATTCAAAACAAAGCAGTTTTAATTTATCTCCTCTCCAGCCCTACTTTGTTTGGTTTTTTTTTTTAAATCCCACTAAACCCTGTTTAACAGATTCGCTGACTCCATCTTGACAAGAGACTTACTTGGAATCCCGGATTCCCATTACTACAGCACCCACTTGACAAGCGCTCTAAACTTCCTATTTACAACAAAAACTCTTAAGAACTATGATAATAATACATCCACCAAACCATCAAATTCCTCCCGTATTCAATCCTTAAAATCCTCCGTAAATTCTTGATGCTACCTATTACGTCACAAATGAACTTATCCATTAAGATCTCCTCAACATCCCATTAATTGCAGATTTGGCCCGATATAGATATACCTCCTTTCATTCCAAAATCTTTACTCACCCAAACCCATTAGTTCATCCTTTACAATCCCTGATAATCCTCTGAGGCGTCTTAAATGAAAACGTCCACGGGATAATTTAAAGCAATGATTGAATAAAAAAATTATTATCTTCTAGGAATAGCAATAACTCTGAACTCAGTTTTGTCTATTACTTTTGATGATGAACCTATGTAATAGACCTAGAAAAAAATAAAATTAAAACCCCCTCAAATTATGTAGGATCTTAAAACAAATCAGGTATTTTATACTGTGTTGATGTTTATTTTTAAAAATACATGATACAGGAGCGTGATATACTATACCGCACAACATGCCCGGTTCTGACCTTTCCTTCTGGAAACATCTTACTTCTTGAGAATTACACTAGGCTTTCACAAAGAAAGCTAATAGTATTGGTTCATAGTACAGGTATAGAAACTAGTGTGGTAATAATACTAATACTTATATTTTTTCATAATAGGGAGGACTATTAGTGATATTACAGGAGTTAAAAAGTACTAAAGTACAAGTTACCATTGGACAAGTCAGTGTAATTGTTTTAAGTTAAATGGACAAGACTAATTAGTATTAGTTTGTATTTTATTATGAAACAGGGCCCAGGATGTTTCCAAACATGCTCCCAATCAAATATGTTTTGGTATACGAGTATACGTCTAGACGGATTAGACATGACTGACACACAATGGGCAGCTGAAACTCTCCAAAGTGATTTAAGTTATTTCAGTTAACATATTGAACTTTAAAGCTTTACAAGAACAATTTTTTTATAAATAAGGAACTTATGATAAATTAACACGCATATGTTGAGGTACTTATTGGAAAAAAGTATACATTATATAACTGAAACTTTAGGTAGAAACACGACCTACTCCAAAAAAAAAAATTAATTAATTAAGTAGACGAAGTATCTTTTCATAAAAACATGGGTGTTTCACTAAAGACAGAATGAAAGAAAATAGTGTAAGTTAATGATGCGCATACCAATGAAAGTGCGAATATCATTTATTTATTTCAAAATTATGAAAATTTTAATTTGTAATTAAAATTGCCGGTACAAAAAAATTATTACATTAATGGAATCCAACTCTGAAAGAGATATGATATTATATAATTGTCTCAAGACGTTAGGGAAAATTTCCAATTTCCTAATACTAAAAATAGCGACTAAAACTACTTGTTTAAACAATGTGAATAAAACTGGGGAATTTCCCGGTAATCTCACATGCCTACAGATTTTTTTGATTTTTTTCTAATGATACATTAAAAGTTAACTGAATTTAATAATAATACAATTGTTATTAATTACATTAAAAAAATGTTTTGAATTAAATTGAATAATAAACGTCAATTTAGGATACATAATTTAAAACAAGTAATTTTTAATAAAAAATTATTCATTAAATTATTATGTTTTTTTGCCAATGGATTTTAATAATTTCCCTGTTTATTGATTCCCTAAATTTCAAAATGAAAAAAAAAAATTAACATAATAGGTGATGTTTCACATTAATCTACTAAAAATTAAAAATATGCATCTTCATGAAATCAAACTAACTGGTAAAATATTGTTTGAAATATACAGGAAAATAACACAATATTGCTTACCTCAGAGACATTCGTAACTTTTTCCTCAGTCCCAATCTCCTCTTGAGCATATGATCTATGAGAGACCGTCGCTATTTATTAAACAATTTTATTATCTGATATTCCACCATAATAACACGTTGCACAATAGTCTTTATAATTTGAGTCTACGCTCGCAATTTTTCTTCTAGTTTATTCAGTCAGATAAATACTATTTTCAAGAATGGAATTAATCATTGTGACGAAGTTTTACCTATACCTGAAAGCAGAACTTATTATAAAATGAATTTGAACAAAACAAAATATATATTGTGAAAAACTTCGTTCCAATGTGCGCACCCTAAAGTGATATTTGTAGCACCATAGTATTTTTTTTTGTTTGTTTTCCGATCCATCTAAAACATAAAACAAAACATAAATTAGTAAATCGCATCACGTATTGGTTACATAAATCAGATTAGATAAAACCTTTTTATACCGTTGGTACTTTAAGCTATACAGTGAGATATTTAACTGAGGTTTGATCAGTTCATTCTGCGAGAATTCTACTAGAAATATTTGAAGGTGAGGGGCCTCCGCTTGGTGTTTGAACAAATAAAACAATTAGTAATTAATGACGAAAGATAATTAGTAAATAATAATAGTTAGAAGTCGAAAAATAGTAGGAGAGGAGGAGGGGGTGCAAGAGAAGAAAGGGTTAATGAGTGAGGTTTATCGGGTTTTCGGGGCCTTCCTAGCCAGCCACCTCGCAGGAAGGGGGGATGGGGTGATTAAACGGAACAGAGAATTGAAGGAAGCAGAGAGACTATCAAAGAACCTGATGTGTCTCCGTATGATGTGTTGTTGTACTGCTTCTAGTTGTTGTTCGTTATGGATGTGCGTCATGCTACGTCTCTCTAGTGATATTCCTCTGCAAATCTTCTGTAGTATGCTGTTCTGGTATTGGTGTAGTGATTTCAGGGCTGTTGGGTATAGGAAATGTAGTAGAGGTGCACCGTGTAGTAGTGATGGTCTTAGTATTGCCTTGTATATGAGTAGGTTGAGTCTGAGTGGATTATAGATAAGGTGTTTGAGTTTATATGATGTTGACATGACGATCTGTTTTCTGTGTTGTATGTGTGCGGTGAATGAGAGGTGAGATTCCAGTTTCATGCCAAGTTATGTCTCTTGTATTGTATTGTCTGTTCGTTAACTTCGGTGCTCTATTGGGAGTTTAAGGATTAGCTTCTCGTTGAGAATTTTTGAGATGTGCCATAGTGTAGTGCCGGTCACGACATTTTTGTAGTGCAGCCTTAAAAAAGCGTCCTAGGCTGACTTTTATACCGTCAGCCCACACGTGTCGAACGCATCCCCCAATGTGGGCCTTAGCTAATTCCTGTTTTCATATCGATTTAACTTGATTCTCGGATAAGTAAGGGGCATAGTACTTCTTATTTCTGCATCTATGTCTATGTATAACCCCCAAATGAAGTAAAATTTGTTGAAATAAAATTATTGAATTGTTTGGAAGTAATATTAAACAATGCACTAAATGTTTTAAATATGATAACTGGCCATACCAATTATCACCATACTTCCCTTAATAAAATTTAAAAAATAGTAACAGCGAACCGAATTGGTGCTCGAAAATGGAAAAGCTACACTCGGGGCAGGAAGGAATGGAAATCGATTGTTGTGAAGACCTTGATTCGTAGACGACAGTAGCGTCCAATAACAACAGTTAAAAAAATAAGAACATAACTGAGAGTAATGATGCAAGTAAATTATTGTGAATTATCATTCATTACTGATGATAAAAAATAATTATTTTGATTTAACCTGCCTATCACCATATAACAGTAGGCCAGATTGTAAGGTCAAGGTTTCCCGGGTTATATATACGTAATATTATATGAATTAATTTTTCATGAAAAAAGCTAGGTTCATGTATTGTACAATAATGTCGATTGTGATCTATAACACGAAGAATAGTAAATTTAAACCAAAGGTTGTAACACAACACAACCTATACACGTTGTGTTTTATAATTATTTATTTAATATCAGATTGGTCTGGTGGGCCTTACATAGTTAATATAAGTTACATTTTTTTTTTAACAATTGATTATGAGAGGGTACAGTCTCATAATAGACACCCCTATCACTGTATACAACATTATAAATTAAAAAAAAAATTATTTATTATATTTATTATTATTATTATAAATATTAAAAATAACATTATAAATAAATAGATTAAAATAATAATTCTGAATAAAAGTTATTAAAGAAAAGTAAAGTTAATAACAAAAGTAACAACAGTCACTATGGTTTTAGAATAAAAAAAAAAAGGAAAGCAGAAATATATACGTATATGTGATATGTACTATTAGCTCAGAATTATCTATATGTGTATATATATGTAAATTTCTAACCTCCGTCTAGCTGAGAACTGAGAGACATGTTCTGCTAAATAGGCTCATGAATAAAAATAGGGGCCCCTTAGGCTGAGAGGACGAGAGCATGGTTCAGCAGTGTGGCTTGGTCTAATAAAAGCCACAACAGTACAAATACTGTTGATTGATAATTAAATAAAACTGTTTTTATAACATTCTGTATAATTATTAATGGCAACAATATAATTAAAAATACGATGAAAAGACAGTGGTGCGGTCAAAATGAAACACAAATAAGTTGATGTAACTTATTTAATCGTGCCAACGTTTCGGCTAGAGTTTCTAGCCTTCATCAGGGCTAAGAACAGAACAAGATAACAACCAATGAATATAGAAAATAAAAAAGAAAGTATAAACATAATGACATAAAGTGAATAGTTTTACATAATAAAATGAAGTGATGAGAGAAGTGAAAAATAAAATGTATACATAGGTATATTTGATAACATGTAATAAATATATTTTTCCGCCCACTTTGTAACGTATTATTTCACTTCTTAAACTTTTTCTTACACATTTGTCGTCCCCCTCTTATATACGTTTCCTCTTTTTAACTGTTATTAAATACCCATGACACTTTGTCATCTTCCGGTACTTAGTCATCCTTGTACATATATGTATTTTTAACATCTTCCAAAAACCATTTGCCGTCACCCTCTCACACGCTTTCTTTCTCTAAATATTTTCTACTTTTTACTTTTTTATTTTTCACCCACGCGTAACATTTCCTTTTAAAAACACTTAGTCATTCTTGTTACGTCTTTTTTAATTCGGAGTTTTGCCGTTATCGGCGCAGTATACCACTTGGCGTTTGGTTTTCAAGTTAACAGGTTTGTTTTATTCTCTTTCTTTCCCTATCTTTATTTTACCATCCCTTCTTTTCTCGTTTTACTTACCCACGTTATTAGTTATGTTCACCATATATTATTATTGATGTTTTCAAAATAATTTTTCTTTTATTAATTTCTTTTGCTAAACTTTACTTATATTTCGCCTCTTTATCAATTATTATGGTTACATATATTTTCTTTCTCCCAATTTTCTTTTTCTTTTCATATTTCAATTTTTAAATTATTAATAACTAATATATTCATACTACTTTGCATTATGTAACTTCATTTTTATTTTATTTCCTTAATTATGTTATTTTACCTACTTGTTCAATTACCTATGTATGCTTTTTATTTTCTACTTCTCTCATTTCTTCATTTTATTAATTCCATTCTGTAAAATTACTCACTTTTTGTCATTCTGTTTATATTTTCTATACTTATTGGTTGTTATCTGTTCTTAGCCCTGATGAAGGCTAGAAACTCTAGCCGAAACGTTGGCACAATTAAATAAGTTACATCAACTTATTTGTGTTTCATTTTTACCGCATCCCCAACCATCTTATCCTCGTACAAGTGATCCACGGTCAACTATCTCTCAGAATAATTAAAAATAAATCAATTTACTACATATTGTTAATTTATATGAATAAAACAAATAAAAATTACAACTTTTTTTTCTAATATTGCTTCAACAACTGTTATTTGATCATTAGTAAAGGAGTTGTTCATGATTAAGCTTAAACGCCTGGTGTTTCCCCATTACGAGAACACACTGATATGTAAAAGGTTGGGAAGACTCAGGAGGGCTCTCGAACCCACAGGGTCACAGAATGAATAATTATCAGTTACAGCCGGATTCGAACCAGATCCTTGGAGATAGTAAGACAGTACCTTACTCACTGAGCTACCTTGCACCAACCTCAATAAAATAATCTTTATAATTAAAATTTTTAATTTTTGCAGTCTAACATCACTCACGAAAATAAGGATTAAATTTGTATACTTTGTGGTATTAAGGAAATTGTAACACTAATTTAAGAAACACTTAATAAAAATTATTGCTGTTATTTTATATGTAGGATTAATTTTCTTCAAAGTCAATTTATTACTTTTTATACTGGAAGATTGTTGATTGACCGTGTGAATAGATGAATGGAATATGGTCCGGATGCGGTAAAAAAATTATTTTATACTTTACTGTTCACCTAATTTAAATACTTTTTTACTTTGTTTACTTTAAAAAATTGTTTCGTTATTGTGGCAAAACTGTTGTCCCCACTCCTCCCAATACCAACGGTCACTTTATTTTTGACTGCCGTCACAACAGGTATGCTTTCTGTCTCATCATTTGATTTGTGTTTTTTTCTTTTTACATCTCTTTATTTGTATTTTCTTTAATATTTCTTCTCTTATCTATCTGTTACTATTACCCTTTTCATTTTTACAACCTTTAATTTTTCTTATTATATCTTACTTTTTTACATTTTATACCCCTGTTATTTTACACTTATGTTTTTTTTTCCTTTTGTAACTATGTGTTTGTATCTTTTAGCCCTGACGAAGCCCTGCAACGTGGGCCGAAACGTTGGCACAATTAAATAGTATAATTCTACTATTTGAGTTTGTTTTTTTTACCGCACCCGGACCATATTCCATTCATTACTTTTTATCTATCTAATGTATATATGATGTCATTGTAAGTCATTTCTTGAATTAGTCTTTCTTCTATTGTTATCAGAGCTAATGATGTTAGTCGGTCATGGCTCCTTGATGATATTAAATAGTTCTTTAAATGTAGAATTGTGAAGTGTCTCCCTTTGGTACTGTTTGCGGCATAAGCACTGGAACCATTCTTAAAACAATATCAATATTAGGAGAGATATGGATCAAAAGGAGGCAAAGCCTTGCTAATATCAGTTATGCTGATTTTCCATTGTTATTATTTTGATTACACTCATCTACTAATAATTTTGAATTTTGGAATACAAACTAAATAGTTCCTTTGCATGTTTGCGAATTTCTGGGTCTTCTGAGACCTTCAATGACCTCGAAAAATTCTCGTCCACTAAAGGAGTGATCTTACTTCAATCAGTCTAAAAGGTAATATTCAGACATAGTTTTTAGTTTATTAAAAAAAAAAAATCAAAATGATTATATGAAAAAGAGGTTCTGACTAGTAGTATAATTAACAAAAGGTTTTCCGAAGAATTCAAAAAATCATAGAAATGTTTTTCTCTACGGATCTGTGTGTTTTGGGAGAGCTGGGTCCGAATTTTGGTTTGCCCCATTACCACCTCAGCCTTCACAGTGAGAATAGAATAAAAATGCCAAAATTTTAGAATTGTTTTAGTTTTTCAATTATAATTATAAAATGTCCGACAGAATATATTATATTATGCAGGATATTTCGTTTGCTTTTTATACTGAGTGTTAATTTTCAATTTTTATATTTTAAGTCAGTTACTAGTGGAAGGTATAAAATTGGGGCTTAGCACCCCCAAAAACATATAAAGTTTTAGAATTTAAAAAAAAAAATATTTTTTCTAAAAATATCCTCATAAACAAACATTTTTTAATGTTCCCCACCTGACATTGCGTGTCATTAGTTGGCCTACTAAGTAGCTCTAGCCTGGATAAATTGGCCTCCCGAATTTAAATTGTTGAGATTGATACCTTCTCCAGAAGTGCAGCCTTGAGTTTTGATGAAGTAATTCTCAATTATGATCACTTAGCTTCTTCAGAATTTGATGTCTTTTGCAAGCATTATTTCTATATATTTCAACCAGCTCGGGATGAAACAACTTATGGAATCCAGGCTATGGGTTATTTGTAATAACCATTCAAATAATCCGATGTAACTATGATAACGACGACAAACCTTTTTTATTTCAATCAAAATCATTATATCGTAAACTGTTATTGACTAACAATAAAATATAATACATAAGAAGTTGGTCGATGATGACCAGAGTCCCGACCATTTAAAGATCAACGGTTTATCATTTTTATTTGGCGCTCAACTCTTTAAATCCATTTTAGGTCATCCTCCAGGCAACCGGCCGAGACCAGTTTGCGAAACAGGAGTTTGTTTGAGATCAATCATTTAAAATTAATACAGTGATTTAGTAAACAAAAAACCCTTTCTGATGTGTTAGTAATATAAATACATATGAATTTATAAATAACTAAATTTCATTTAAATTTTAGCCCAGGCGAATCTTAGCAATTATTGAGGACATCAATTCAACAGATACCATAATAATCTCTGGCCTTTTTATTTAATACATTTCTAGTTTGTTTACGATATAAATTTTTTTAGAGATTTAAATAGCAATAAGTATATGGATCTGTGATTTATATATCTTGATGCCCTTTTTAAACTATAATGATGTTCTGTTTCTCATTCCTCCTTCTCTTTCTTCACCCCTTATAAAGACTTTTATCTATAGGGTTAACAACGAATCATCTATATGATATGTTCAATTGGCTAATGCCAGTAGACAGTAAGAAGTCTATATGGACCCATTATGTAGCAGTTATCGTTATAATATATTGTGAATAAAAGTAATTATTAGCTCCCAACAGTTTGTAATTTCGTTAAAAATTGAATTTAAATAGTTTAAAAACTAAAAGAGCTATTTTTTTCTTAATTTTTTTACATAAATGTTTAATCATTAAATCATGGTGTACTATTTAATTCCAAAATTAATCAAGTGTTTTTATGAATTTTATGAAAATATAATTTTCGGAATCTTAATAGCATTGAGCAAACCTTTATATACTGGAATTGATACTATTTATCTACATTATATAATGGACATAGTACTGTATTATAGGCAAAGATCATTTGATTTTTATTTCTAACATCTTCTACGTTTTTTAAAATTTCAAAATATATGTTTTATGAAATTTACAGTATCTACGTTTTTTCAAACTTTCAAAATCTAAAATGCACTTTTTGTTAATGTTTAGTTCGGTATATAAATATTTTTTGGTACGAACTTCTGTAGATAAAGAATTTTAGTATCTGTTGTGTATGCAGTTTTTTTGTGTCAAGCATCTTTAAAAAGTGCAAATGAGTTTTAAATTTTGTTTGCGACAGCAATGCCCCCTCCTCATTTTGGGAGGCAAGGTATCGTAGTTTGGCATCGTTATAGTTTGAATGTTAAGAAAAGGGGTGGTTAGTTTCAGGTGTGCTCAAACAAATCATCTTCCAATTATAAAATGCTTATATAGTTCTGGACGCCGCTTTAAACATCCCAGCTTTGGATTGGCACACTGCAAATTTTATGAATGTATGAAGATTTACAAGTTATGATGAGTCAGAATCAAAGCTTCAAAAAAAAAGGGAAAGTGGGACACTAAATAACGCACATAAGCTCAACTTAGATACTGGTTTATTCTCCTGTGTAATCCTATATATATATACAATCTGGATTGTTGACATGGGGAGTTTAGGTATTAAGAGTCATAATACCTATGCTCTGTTTATAACTTACATTCAATGAGACAATAAATTTCGACTTAGACCTAATACTATTTTGAAAAACCAAATGGATCATTGTATCTTCGTAAAACTGATATCTCAATTAAAACTCATTAAGAACGAAAGGTTTCGCATAAAAAGGGAGTTCGATAGTACACCACAATCCGTACTAGAAGTCCGTCAAATAATCTGATGGACCTGAAAGATAAGAAAAGGTTATTATCGCAAAATTATTGCGAATGCCTGAACTTAATAGCAAACCAGTTTCAAAACCACAACCATCGGTCTTTTTTTTATTCCACCAATACTGGTCTTCTCACCGTCAAATTACAGAAGAGTTCAAGGACAGTGATCTGAAAACATCTAGGTTCAATCCCATTAGATTTCTTCTGAGAGATTTTGCATATCATTATTAAATATTTTATTTTTATTACTTAAAAGAAAGCAATGAAATAAATTGAGCAGTATGGAAGAAGTTAGTTGTGGCTGTTTTTTAATGAGAACGCGTTCTCGATAAATCAAGTCATCATTTCTCACTATGCAAAGCAAAAAGTTTCTGCTAGATAGGAGTACCTTCTCTTGACTAAATAGACAACAAGAGCGTAAACCTTTCACTCCCTTCCCCCCTTTGTGGCAGGCCAGAAAGGGCCTCAGAAATCCTATCAACTCTTCCTTAACTCCTTTCTTCTCACGACCCATCTTTCGTTTTCTTCTCGTTTCACCTATTTTAGGTGAATATTACTCTTCACTTTCAAAATTCAATTTTCTTTAGTCGAAGTAAATTTTTTGGATGATTCGGGAGTTAAACATATAGGACACGCGTCCCAGATTTTTCAGGAGTAAAATGTCCCTTAAGCACCGACAATTAATATGTAAAAGTTTTAAAATTAATGTTAATTTTCTGCATCTACAATAAATATATAAACATATATTTTAACGCTGAATAAGAAAAAAAAAAAGCCTTCAGGTGCAACTAACTCCTGCAAACATGCAGTTACTTCAAGTAATGATCCTTACAAATCACAAATAAGTGAATATATGTTGACATATCATCTCTTAAGGCCTGATACCACTTAAGTATAAAATAGATAAATAAAATTTGTTTACTAGTTTAAAAAAAATCAATCAAAAAATCAAGGTATCACGTAAGTCAAAAAAAAAAAATCTTGTTGTCTTTTTATAGTCATATTTTTCCCGAAAGTAATAAATTATTACAATGTATGAAGAGTTATCATACCGTGTAATAATGTTTCATAACCCAGCGAACACGGTGTGGGTTAGGTTTTGGTAGGTCTGATCAAAAAATTTGAAACCTGGTAGATTGCATTGTTTTGATCAAATGAGCTGAAATTCTTTATGTGGATTGCATTCTAAACAGACCAATATTATAGAAATGGAGATCAACTACAGTTAAAGTTTCGTCAAATGTCAATTTTATTTTTTTTTAAAGAAGCAGAGGAAATCGGCTCGCAAGTAATTGAATATAAATCAAAGTATATGATTGCAAGCAGAAAAATCCATTCTAACGTCATGATCTCCATGGACTAAAAATCATTTCGGAAAGTAGACAGTTAAAAATACCTCATCTCTATAGTTCAGCTCCAATAAATGACCAACGGACTGAGATAGACCAGCTTATACTAACGGGAATAGAGGTCTGCTCAGTCAATATATCGTGATATAGAGGCATGTAGTTTAAGATAGGTGAAACATGTGACACGAAGCAATCCATTAGGATTGTCAGTATAGATGGCAACGGACCACGTGGGAAACCAAAACCAGATGGATAACAGACTCAACAAAGATGTGAAAGAGTTACATGCGGCAAAAGGAAAACACAATACAGGCAGGTGTGGAGCAGGCTGATTTTGGCAACTAAAGTTCTGCAAGGTCAGTGGAGCAAAAAGAAAATTTTTTTTTTCTAGTTTTAGATGTTTTCGCACCTCATTATTCATTCTAAAATGAGCTGATTGGAAGTTCTCATTTGAACAACAAGTTATTAACGTACACCCACTTAAGTCAACGTTATATAATGCCTTTTTTTGCCGTTGATGGTCTTTTTATTTATGTTGAAGGAATTTTTTTAACAGAATCTTTAATGTTATTTATTTTATAACAGTTAAAGATTCTATATAAATTTAACTGTTATATTTTTTAAGGGTTTGTCTCTGCAGCCACTTTAACTTTGCGAGTGCTAGAAGTGTGTAAACAGACAGAGTTGATGTTAAAAAAGCGCCTTTTGGTAGTGTAATTTTTCTCTCCCCCCTGTTTTTTTTTTTTAGCTTTAATGAAACAATTAATTCAGTTACGATATATTTTAAAACAAAAATGAGAGTGAACTACAATCTTAGTAAAAGAGCTCTGTTTATCACGTTTTTCTTTTTTTTTTTTAGTATAAAAATTGTATTTTGAATTTTTTCGGACTCAGAGGTATCAAAACTTAAGAAAAAAATAAATAATAACTTATATTTAACTTAAAACATAAATAAATAAAATAAAAAAAAAATATAATAAGCATTCCTTCCTTGTAAGATATCAAAACACACCTCATAAAGCGTTAAATAATTTCTCAATAAACGTTTTACCAATTCTAAAGTGAAAAATTGACGAGTAAAATTGATTTTGTATTTCACTCTAAGACAGTTAATACGTACACACATATTTATATAACAAACACGGTATATTATGCTATATTTATTCTATTATTATTGTTTACGAACAAACTCATAGAAAACATGGGACCTCTCTTAAAATTGGAATACTAGACATTAAACAATAATGCCTAGTGAAATTACTGGACCGAGTAAACATAAGGAAGTGAATAAATTGAAAGTTCAAGGCGATGATTTGTATTTTATGTCATTGTGGTGTCTCTTGAGTAGAATTCTTAGTGCCTATAAAGACGAAGAAGGCTGCGCGGGATTTGGCTGAGATATCTAGGAAGATGCTACGAAAACAAAGCATAGATAGAATTGAGATTGCTCAATCAAGACTGAGGAGCATAGTAAGTTGTTTGTGTCGTATTTTAAAATTAAATTAAACTTTATTATTAAACTTTAAAATGTCAAGTCATCGGACAAAAATGAAATTAGTCATAATATACAATTGTGGTATGCACATTTCATAGAGATTAGTGAATTTTCTATTGGCTCACCTTCTTTCATACTCTTCCTAAAACAGAATAACATTAATAGTACATACATACATAATATATGGAAATGGAATATGTATACGAGACTCCTGTTTCATAATAAAGTACAAACTAATACTATATGCCTTGTAGTTTTAATTTAATAAATTTACACTGGCTTGTATAATTGTATCTTATATTTTAGTACTTTTAAACTGTAATATCAATAATAGTCATCCCTATTATGAAAAAATAAGTATTAGTGTTATTCCCACGTTGTTTCTATAATTGTATTTATGAACCAATACTATTAGCTTTCATTATGAAACAGGCCCCTGTTCGTCATTTCCCTTGGTTTGCCTAAATCCAATCACACCGTTTTCAAATTTCAAGCACTTCATTGGGTTACTATCTACACAGCCAACTTATTCTAATATGATCGGACTATTTTTTTAAATCTTATAATACATAGGCATAACAAGTAAACAAGGAACATTGTATAATAATAGAATATGATCTTTTTTTTATTTCATCGCTTTAGTTTTTTTATCTTTTTGATGATTTTTTTTTTTTATCTTCCTTCTATATTTTATACTATTTCTTCCCTCTCTGTCCTTTTCCCTTTTTTTTTCTCCTTTCTTTCATATTCTCTCTTTCAACCCAATGTGACTTTAAAAGAATAATTGATACAAATAATTAATAAATTTTAATAATATTAAAGTCTCTTTCTCCTGTCTTAAGCTAATATTTCAAAGGTGATATAGGACCGTTGCTCCCCAGGGATCTTAACGGGGCGGATCTGGCTGGAAAGGATTGCCATTTTTTTTAAAAAATATTATGATCTCCTCTTGTGAGATTGTGACCATTGACCAACCTACTCGCTATAATTGTCTGTTTGAAAAGTCAGAAAAGTAAGGCTACCATGGAGGGCGGGAGTGGAGGGTTTCTTGTCGTTTTTCAGTTTCAGGGGATTTTTAAATATAGCTTGATTTAACTATTTTAAAGTTTCCTCTTCCCGTTTTAAGCTAATATTTCAAAAGTGATATAGGACCATCGCTCCCCGGGGGTCTTAGTGGGGCGGGTCCAGCAAGAAGGATTGCCTTTTTTAGTGTTATGATTTCCTCTTGTGAGATTTTATTATGTCGTACATCGACCAACATACTCGTTATAATTTTCTGTTTAGGTTTCATGCCGTTTTTCAACTTCAGGCGGTTTTTAAATATTGCTCGATTTAACTACCTTAAAGTTCCCGTTTTAAGCTAATATTTCAAAAGTAATATAGGTGCTGGGAAGCGTTAGTTACGTGATCAAAAATTTAGGGAGCTACACGAATTTAGGGAATAAGTTTTTTTTTTTTTAGGTTTAGTTTTAAATTCAAAACTAATGTGTGCCCCAGCACATTATAAAATTCGAAGAACGCCCTCTACAACAAAAAATAAAAGTCAAAAACTCCTTAAAATGTAGGCCACTACAGAAGAAGGATACAGTGCAGGACCAGAATATATATTTATGATAAAAACCTTTAATGAAATCCAGAAATAGGGGTTATAAAAAAAAAAAAAAAAAAAAAAGCTACATGATTAACTTATAATTATTGGACCCTGCAACTAATCTTACAATGCTACAAGGCAATCCAAGGCAATATTACACTAATATACATTTATTATTTCCATTATGTATGTATTGTATGAATTTAATAATAAAGGAGGTTACGAAAAAAAAAAGAGGAGAAACTCTCGCCAACATTTATTTATTTATGAAGCATCTCCATCACATTTATATTTTACTTGCTTATTATATTGTTTTCCACAGGAGAGTACAAAAAAAAATTGGGGTTTAGCCATTAAAAAAACGGTTTACGATTATGTATTGTGTATATATTGTTTAAACATATAATTTTATTTGAAATAATAAAATCGATAGAAGGGTGAAAAAAAGAGGGGAGGTTTAATATTATTTTATTAATTTAATAAAAAAAAATTACTAATAGCAAGTAGGACGATATGGACACAAATGGATGACTCTACCAACCATGTAAGGGAGAATAAAAAGTGGCGGATGTTCCAGAAGTTTTAAAAAACGAATGTTTCAGTTCATTCAAGTAAATGAAAAATTGCTCGTTATTTCCTAATAGAAAAAGGTTTAATTTCTACCTAGATTATAAAAGGAATTCGGTAAATTTCCTTAAAAAGGAAATATTGAAGTATTTAAAGTAGACGACCTTCAAGGTTCTTTTTCTCTCGAAAAATCAAACATTTATATTAGAAGCTTTATATTATTAAAACTATCTAAAACCCTAAAAAAACGTTATATCATAAATTGGAATAAATTTTATAAAATATTAGCTCTAATAAAGGGCTCTTTCTTAACGTTCAATTTTTTACGAGATATACAGTTTTTCAAAAAGCAAAAAAGGTTTTCCAAATAATGAATAATCAATATTCTGCGAATTAATTTTGGTGAATATCATGGAAACTAATGCTCCTAAACGTTATGAATTACATAATAGTACATTCAACTGAATTTAATTTGTGTGCTAAATTGTCTAGTAGTTTCTGAGATATAGTTTTTCATAAGCCGAAAGTTTTATTTTCAATAAACAAGAAATCAATATTTTTCAATTTAGTTTGGCGAATGTTACGGACATGCCTATAACTACTTCTGAATTGAGAATCAATAGACATCTGTAGGTCGTTGATTGTTTCCATGATATTAACTATAATAATGTTAATTTCCAACTTTTTTATTTTTCATTATATGTAAAACGTGCTGTTTTTTTAACAACTATATCTCTGGAACTATTGAAAGAAAACAGCTCTATTTGGGTTTATATTGGAAAAAATTTACTCTAAACGATGTTCAGTTAATTAATTAATTATTTAATTTTATGTGTTATAGACAGTTTTAAAAATATTGAGCTACGAATGAATAATTAATTTTTCCAGCGTTTTCCAGCAGCTTCTCACTCCGCCCAACTATGACAGTCATCAATCTTGGCTAGTAACTAATTATAGTTTTTTTTTAAAGTAATTAAAAATTGGGGAAAGAACTTTTTTTCGTCTCCATGACTTTTGTACAACGAAAAACGGATTACGGTTAAGGGATCAACAGTTTTATAAAGCCCTAGAGTATTATGCACTATTTTTAAATGAGATAGATTATGAAAAAAGAGGAAAAATAAAGTATGGTTCAGATTTCATAGTTAGTCTGAAGTTAATGATGATTATAGAATAATTTCCCTTGATATTACGCCACACCAAGACTATATTTAAACCAATCTTTCTACCTAGTATGTGTTAATTATATATAATTATTCCTTGCAGTTTCCAGCAGTAAAACATATATTTAACAAACGACATTGAAATAATTATTGCAAAGCTTGGTGGAAGGAGTGTAATGAAGAGGAAAAGTTTAGTCCAAAAGTTTGGTTTCATTAGACACACACGCACGCACGCACGAACGCACAAACGCACGCACACGAAATCACACAAAAATGGCTGTCTCCGCATTTGCAGACCACAAGACCGAGGATTACGTAGTAACTAGCAGGAAGCGAACTGAGTCCATCACTGTCACCATCATGTGGATGTCAGACTGTCGAGGAAACAGCGAAGCACGTGTTTTATCATTCGCTTTGCGGCAGAAAGAAGTGAATTTGAAAGATTGTGTGGAGGACGCATTACACCAAAAAATGTGGCGAGCCATGTGCTGCGCTCAGACCAGCCTTGGAACGCTGTGAAGAGATTCACCAGAGTCGTCCTCTCAAGAGGTTGAGAGAGGAAGAGAGGGCTAGAAGACGTGACTAGCATGGAAATGTGAAAATCATGCGAAGAAAATGAGGTGGCACTCAGCCATTTCCCTCCATGAAGTAATGCCTAGCGGGGGTCCTGTAAAGAGGAATGAACATGTGTAGGGCGGTGGTTTTAAAGGGTAAGAATCCCACACACGGATAGGTACGCGCCTATACGTGTCTTTTGAAGGTTTTCACCGACCCTCGTAAAAAAAAAGAAGAAATAAAACCAAAGCACACACGCACGCACCCACACACGCACGCGCGCGCACACATACATACACACACACACCACGTACACACGCACACGTTAACCAAATCATTCGTTAACGTTTTATAGCTGCTATTTTTATTTGAGTATTTCATTATTTTACGAGTAGGATTTGTGAAATTAGGAATTCTATGTAGAGGAATACGTTGGAGCAAACGTATTATATCAATCCTGTTTTAGACCCTTTCGTAGTGCTACTTAATTCATAATTAGTCGCTGAAAAAAAAATATAATAAAATATTTTGTCAGAATTTAAATTTTGATTCGTTTCAAAACATTCGTGAAATATCACAGAGTAACTAAATTTTTTGAAAACTTTATTGATAATCATTTATAACTGTATTTAAATAAAAATATATCTAGTAAATCCAATGTTAGACTATAATGGTATGATACAGCCTAGTAGGGAATCTACCCAATGGGAGCACTCTAAAAACATTTCTATATTAGAAGGTACTGAGGCCGTCTTCTTTTCAGGCGCCATGGAGGATTATGAGGAATGGAAGAGGAAGCAGGTGTAGAAATTAGTAGGTTTGGGTGGTTAGGGAGTTTATAATCCAAGGATTGATAAAGGGTTTGGGCTAGATCGGTAACATATGGAATATTAAGGTCAATATGGATGGTTTTATTTGTGACAAAGTAAGGAGCATCGAGAATTTTACGAAGGATATTGGATTGTAATGATTGAATACGAGAGGAATTCGAAGGTTTAGTGGAGCCCCAAAGCTCGACTCCCTATGTGGGACCTTATTTTAGTCATGTAGACAAGTCCTTTGTATTCTGAAGATTCGACCGTTAGTCTAGTAAGTGTTGTAATAGTCGGAATCGACGAGCAGTTTTCTATCTTTTCAGTCTTGTATGAGGATTTTAAGTCGTTTATCCAGATGTAGTCCAAGGTAGCGGATCTGTTCCACAGGAGTAAGAGCAACATTTTAAAAGGAAACTATCGGGCAGTAGGTAGAAAAAAAAATTATTGACATTGTATTGTCTAGATGGACATAAAATGTTTTAATACATTTAATAACATAACTTTTTAAACGGAATTTTTACTGAAATAGTTTTGAAATGTTCACGTAATTCTAATTGAATATTATATTAAGTTTTTTTTTATTAATATCTTTATTGAAATTTACAACTGTATATTACATCCAGTAAATTTGATCTTCGTTAAAATGGAGTGTTACAGGCAAGTAGAGCAACTACCCATTGGTAGCACTCTAATGACATTTTAGATTAGCCGGTCTCGTGGCCATCTTCTTTTCAGGGGCCTCGGAGGATTGCCAGGAATGGAAGAGGATGAAAGGTTAGAAACTAGGGGATTTGAGGGGTTAGAGAGTTTATAATGGTAGGAGTGATATCTGGTTCGGGCTAGATCGGTTACATAGGGAACATTAAGGTCTTGATGTATGATTTTATTCGGGATAAAGTAAGGAGCATTGATGATTCTACGAAGGATTTTGGATTGTATTGTAAAGTTAAATGTGATTCAAAGGACATTGTGGTATATCTGGCAAATTAATAAACCAAATTAGATGTAAGCAGTATTTGGGCTATCCAGTAGAATTAGAAAATTATGTCAGCTCATGATTAAAATATAAAGATATTTTAATAATTATAATTGTTA
>NW_027115682.1:844401-857088 GCF_000696795.3 Halyomorpha halys | reverse complement strand
ATATAGAGAGAGAGAGAGAGAGAGAGAGAGAGAGAGAGAGATAGGAGCGGGTAAAGACAGCACACAACTACACCTACCTGACTTGAGCTTGACATTAATTTTTAATCAATGAGGTCCCTCACCCACTTTCTTTTAAGCCTCTTTCAGGTGTATTTTAACCTTTTTTTAACCATGTGTTATACGAGCTTGTTAGTATGCCCTTGAAATTTGTAATTTATTCTGATTTCTTATGCAGTAATTAATTGTTGGTAAGCGTTAAGGCATTGAACTAAGTCATTTCGCACTGCGGTGAACCAATGAGCCTTTGATTTATTTTTTTTTTTTTTATTAATTAGTGATCTAAAAATTCGTAATTTTTATATTTTATATTTAAAATGACCCTAAAACTAATATAATAATAAAAGCATTGTAATTTTTTTAATTTAGAGGTGTAATAAAATGTATATTTTGAAGATTTATCTGTGTTCAAAAAAACGAGGAACTGTGAAAGTCATTTCCAGTTCAGATCGTTGTGTAATGAAACGAATTTTGACACTCTATCCTTGTTAAATTCAAAAAGTTTCCGCAATATTTTTTTATATATTCATGGTTCGAAATAAATATTCTAATATCTTTATATTTGACAAAATGTTCAAGACTTTATTCATTTGCTTAAGTTTTCTTTAAAGAAAAATAAATGAAAAAATTCCTTTAGTTGATGTCCTACAGTTCTTTTATATTATTAATAACCATTTTAAATAAAAACTATAGTTCAGATAATATTTACTCATCTCTTTTAATAGCTTTGTTTATATTAATAAAAATCTGGTGTTTTGCGCTCATCACAAACTTTCACTACCACTCAAGTTTTGTGAAGATTAGTGGGCTCGTGTTGCAGTTACCACTATTTATGTGGCTTTCGGGGAAAAAAAACTCTAAAGACTAGGGAACGCGAAAATTATGAAAAAAAATTTTCTCGGCTTTTCCCGTTCCAATCCTTTGGTTATTCATAAAACTCTGTCATATTTTGTATTTATACATTGTTTACTAATAATGAGGACTGATTATTATTTTTAAATTAATAAAGTGAAAGGTACTAAAGTTAAGAGGTTATTTCTTGAACGTTTGGCATTACAAATGCGTAAAGTACACTATTTCAATGAGGATAATATTTTGTTCATTGATTCAATAATCAAAATGGTTAAAGGCATTTTGGAGAAAATCGAAAAAATGTAAAAAATCGATTCTATAAGTGGCCCATCCAGTTGGTCTATTTTAGCGAAAAATTGCTGCCACAACCCAGACATATACCCACATTAAATATGTAATTTCAGTTTCTTATGGCATTTCTTTTTTGAACTAGGCTGTCCTACACTCGTTTCTCACCATTTAACATTCTTTATTACATATTATTATTCTTAAAATCTTTGGCTTTTCAACGATATGTAAAATAAATCCCAATAATACATCCGTACTATTCTTGGCTCCGCTAATGCGTTTTCAATCTAGACAAAAACATTTTTCCTCTTATCTCCTTAAGTTAATTATCAAATCGTTTCACGCTTCATATTTATCTATTTTTAATGACTAGTAAGAATGTGAGAAGGGTAATTTTATAAACTAAACAAAACTAAAGGTACTTTAGATAAAGATTTTTGTTTTAAATTTGTATTTAAGCCTTTTCAGACTATTTAAACGAGGACAAAACCTATCTTATGTTAAATTCCACCTAATTTTACATTGATGTACCGAGTTTAATCCAAATCGTTTGAGCTGAGAAATTCGAAATAATGTAAAAAATCGAGTGTAAAGAAGTCAGTCGATATTAACAAAAAAAATTGCTGTCACATCTCCGGCATATACCTGCCTTAAATTTATAATTTCAATATTGTAAAACTGTTTGTTTTTAAGCTAAACTGACCACACATACATATACTCACACCATTTTGTGAAACTTGGTTGTTTGAAATCGAAACGTTTATACTATCGAAAAATGGAATTCGAAATTTTTCATGACCGTATTCTTTCAAAATAAATTAATCAAATGCGATTAATGATTCATTATAATGATTGTTTGAGAGTGGTTTATTTCATTATTAACATACACAATTTTGATCCAATAAACTCTCAACTTTTATTTTCAGAAACTCTCCAACGTTTCGGCCCTAAGGCCATTTTCAAGAAGACAACCTATACAATTTTTTTTTATATTATTTACATTGTTTCCTTAACAACATACTGATATTTTTGGCTATCCCTTAATTATTGATGTCATGTTCTTTAATATCTTTTCTGCTGGCTAATTGTCCGTGTCATATCTTTAAAATAAATTAAATATTAAAATAATATCATAACAGTTTCAAATAATGTTTTTAAATTGATTATTTACTTACATAACTTTATATTTCTTAAATTTAAAACTTTAAATTTAAAGTTATTACATAGTTTAAAACCATGTTTAAGTTGTTTAGTTAAAACAAAGTTTTAAATTTAAGATATAAAAAATTATGAAAGTATATAATCAATTTAAAAACGTTATTTGAAGCTGTTATGATATTACTTTAATATTTAATTTATTTTAAAGATATGACATGGGCAATTAACCTGCAGAAATTTTAAAGGAATGCAGAAATGCAGAGATTTTAAAGGAGATGACATCAATACTTAAGGTATAGCCAAAAATATCAGTATGTTGTTAAGGAAACAATGTAATTAATATAAAAACAAACATTTTGTTTGGCAGCCTTGAAAATGGCCTAAAGGCCGAAACGTTGGAGAGTTTCTGAAAATAAAAGTTGGGAGTATATTGGATCAAAATTGTGTGCTATTAATCATATTCAATATTCTCACAAAATTCCATTTTTTAAGAAAAGATTTACAAAATAAAGTTTGTAGTTAGATGACCTATTATATCTTTTTTGTCATTTATCATATCTTTGTTATCATTTCAAAATAATAACAATAAAGATATCTAAAAAGAACAATGCTATTTTAACAATTGTATTAAGAATAAACTGAGAAAAAAAACGCTAAATAAATGATAAAATACGATAAATGAGGATAGAAGATAGGAAGTAGTTGAATAAGAAAGAAACACACGCTGACCAAAATTTTCTTCTGTAATACCTCGTTTCAAAAATAATATTATAGGAGTTTCCAATTTATTATTTTTTTTTTTTACATTTTTACTCAATAGCTTTTCTCAGAAACAGTCAGGAATGATCGCATGGTTTTAAATTGATACTATTATGTCTGAATCAGCACACGTGGGTAAAAAAAAAGGAAATATTACCACTTAGATAATTGAAATTCGGGATGTTATGTATACACTATAACGATGTAGTAAAATCTCGAATTTGATTTTTGACAGAAATACATATTTTGAGATTCCCCGTGTATATATAAAGTAGTCTCGCAAAATGATCTGTGTGCCCGTGTATGTGTGTGAACGTCCTAGGTCAAATAGAAAAAGTCACACAAAACTGAACTTACATATTTAATATAGGTCTAGGGTGTGACAGCAATCTTTACGATTCGACTGACCGGAGGGCCCACTTTAAGGAATCGATTATTCACATTTTTTTTATTTTCTGAATATCGATTCTAACGATTTTGATTGAACTGAGAATATTATTGTATGAATGAATGATCTTTAGTACCAGATAGATAGAAATAGTTTGACATGGTATAAATAATAAATGTTTAAAAACTCTTTCTGTAAAGTACATTTAATTTTTTTTATATGTAATAAATGTCCAGTTCTCACAATTGCCAGTACTGAATAATGAATAAATATAAAAAAAATGTTAAAAAAGAAATATTAAAAAAAATTATAAATAAATAAAGGAATAAAAATAGAAAATTGACATACTCAAATCTTAAAAAAAAAAAAAAAAAACCTAAGTCACCTGATCTCTCTTGATTGTAAGCATACGTTTACGACTTCGTTATCTTTTGTTAAAATTTTGAATTCTTGGCAGAAAAAAAGTAATATTCGTCATTTACACCTCAAGAATTCTTAATATGTATTTTTATAGCAACAGAAAAATAAAAATGTTTTGTTCAAAAATCTTCTACTCTTGGATTTTTTTTCGAAAAATCACAAAAACGAGTCCACCAATCTACTCAATATATGGAGAGATAAGGTAGAAAGTGATAGTTGTGTGATGCCACCAAATTATATTATTATTGAATTATACACCACATAAAATTATTTTTTGGTATTCCTAATAATCCAAATAAGAATTAGATTTATTAATACATTTCTTTGGGATAATAAACGCTTAATTTAAAAGTTTAGTTTATTTACTGATATAAGATACTTTTTTTCTGTTTATTTACAATGAATAATAAATAACCTGATCATTCAGAATTTCTAATGAAGACAAAGTTTTCGATGAAACAAATTGAGGTATCTTTAAATTAAAAAAAAAAAATCTATTGATTTTACGAAGTTAAATCTATTGATCAATCATGTGATTTAGGCGTAAACCTAAAAAACAGTAGTAACAAAACTTTAAAAATAAGTGCAAAAATTATTTGTAGAAATGATCAATGCTAAAAGTAAAATTATTAAATAAATTCAAATGAAAATGTTTTAACCATATGAGTGTATTATCATTTCAAATTTCAAGTATACGTATATGATCAAGGTCACATAGCATTATTCTCTGATTTATAAAATAATAAGTAAAATTTTTAATTTAGGTCAACAGAAATGTATTTTAGTGATGTAAAAAAACCAAAGAGAATTAAAAAAAAGGAATTACAGCGTGAGGCTAAATATTATTTTCTGTTTTACTCTAAAATATAAAGTATGTTTAATATGAAAAAAAGAGTTATTAAAACATAAAAAAAATTTTAAGATTTTTGCTTGTACATGTTAAGATGCATGTGACAAGACGTGCCAAGTTTCACTGGAAATGACCTTGAAATAGTTTCAATTTATAAAAATAGAACCCAAATTAGTAAAAATAATATTTTATTTTAGATATGTTTTTGCCCACGCGATCGTGAATTATGTTAAGACTTAGAAAAGTTTTTTTTCTTTATTTTGCGATTTGCCAAATTCTAACTATGTAAAGTACCTGAGGAAGGAATAATAGTGGATACATTCTTTTAAGTAGTTTAGAAGAATGTATTTTATATGTTTTCTTCCATATTCCTTAAGTAGGGAAGTTTTTTTTTTTTTTTATGAATAGATGGAAAGAAAAATATTCATGTCTTAAGGATCGAAAAAACTCATGTTTACGTTTTAATCTTAAATTCCGAGGCTGCCTGCCTTTCTGTCTGCCTGAAGGTTAATTAGTGTTCATGCATAATCGACCAATCTGTTAAATCCAGTTTTGTTGAATTTTGGAGTGGCTATGTGGATTCGTATCTAGTTGGTCGCATTACGATTTCATTATATTCCGTCAATTGCTTTCGCTTACACATGCGTTAAGATATTTCCCTCGGTACTCCTACATTTAGAAGGCTGTACGTCCGTTTAGGCCCGAATTCGGAAAGAAGTTAGGGATTAGGGTGAAAATAGTCTTGTATCAATTTCATCAGATTCCATTACATTTGGTTAGGTACCAGCAAATTTAATTATGAGGTTCTTATTATAAATCACACTTCTACACCGGAAAGGTTCAACTTGTGTAATACAAATATTTAGTGATTTCTATTTACTATATTCTCTTTTATTTGAAATATATAAAGAATCCAACGACGTCGGAGTACTCCTCCGTATCGAGGGTTTTCTTGCAGAACTTTTTTTTTTCAATGTTATAGATCTACGTATTACCCTCTGCTATATAATTTTTAACCCCTGAAATATAATTTTATTTCGTCAAATTTAAAATATTAGGGCACCAACTATATCTATATTTGTCACACTGAAAGGTGGAAGGTACAAATCACTTATATTATAGTAATTAAAATGACACAAATATATTTTTATACAAATAATAATTAGTAATAAATAATTTATTTATACTAAGGGAGTGGATATATTTTTACGAATTTAAGTTTTTAAAATTAATTAACTATGGCTTAACCTTCACATCTGGTTTTCGATGTATGTTGTAAAAAAAATAGTAAAGTGATTAATAACCAAAATGAAAAGTACAAAAAATAGAAGGATTTATTGCTTGTTTAACAAAGGAAACTAATTTCACCCAAAATTATATAGAAATCTCAAATTCACCTAATCTCAAAAAACTAATATTTTAAATCAAAACCACTCCACTTTAATTATTCTGACTTTAAAACTAATATTTAGTCTTTAATCTTTATTCGATTTTACTTGATTGCATCTTGGTCAACAGGAAACATCTTCAAATATTTTTTTTAATGGTCTTTAATACGAGGCATGTTATTAAATTGCAAATTGCATTATGAAGACTATTCTGTCCTTGGTTACACAGCTGGTCCTGTCCCCAAACAGAACTATGAAACTTCCAATCTTCATTGTGTTTTTGTTCAATAGGCCATCCATTGTCCACGGATTGTTATCTAGATTATTTAAGTATATCATGGGATATTTGTATAGTTCTCATTTGCATTTATAATATCTGGAATTAGTTTTACGTAATAGATTGCAAGTTCGGTACTGATATGTAAATTTATTTATTAAGTGGTCTTCAACTTTATTAAAATTCATAGTATTACTCACATTGTTTATTCTGAATGAACAATTTTGTATCAATGAATGCATGTGTATATTCAGTCTCCAGGAAAAAGAGCAGTATTAATGAATTACTTCTATGAAAATATTTTTACAGATAAAGTACAGGAGAAAGAGAAGTCTCGTCACAGATAGGGATTAAATAACATTTATATAAAGTTATGACTAATTTCAATTATAGATTATATATAGTGAAAATCGGTTGTTAAGAACAAAATCTCGATATAATATGTTTTTAAAATAACTTATTATGTAAAAAAACCGTGCCCGTGTAGGCCTCATATTTCCGTGACAACGTATACTCTCAGTTGTTATGCCTCGTAAGACCGAAAATAAATATGGTGCGTGTTATATCATCATACGAGTTAGATCTGAAATTAACCCATGCTAGTTTCAGAACAGAAAATATATTATAAAAACAAAAGTATAGCCTTTTATAAAAATTTACAATTTGTTGTTAACCATTTATTCGATAACCTTAAAATCTTTGGCTTTTCAACGATATGTAAAATAAATTCCAATAATACGTCCGTACTATTCTTAGCTCAGCTAATGCGTTTTCAATCTGGACAAAAACATTTTTCCTCTTATCTCCTTAAGTTAATTATCAAATCGTTTCACAGCTTATATTAATTCATTTTTAATGACTAGTAAGAATGTGAGGAGGGTAATTTTATAAACTAAACAAAAGTAAAGGTACTTTAGGTAGAGATTTTTGTTTGTCTATTTAAACGAGAACAAAACCTATCCGTTATTAAATTCAACCTAATTTTACATTGATATATCGAGTTTAATCCAAATCGATTGTGCTGAGAAAATCGGAATAATGTAAAAAATCGAATCTAAAGAGGCCAGTCGATTTTATCAAAAAAAAAATGCAGTCACATCTCCGACATATACCTGCCTTAAATTTGTAATTTCAGTTTCGTAAAACTCTTATTTTTTAAGCTAAACTGACCAAACACATACACAAAAACACAAATTTTCTGACTAACTAGTTTTTAAAACTCGTTCATTCCTATGCAAAGATATTAAAAGTAATCATATCAATAATTTTCCGCCATGTAGTTATAGTTTCATGACGTGTGGCCTCGAAGTCAATCATTTTATTCTAGGGACATTAATTTGTTCGTCTAATGCAGGTCTCAAGATTATGTCTTGTAGCGGTGGATTCGAATGAGAGATAGAGAGAGGGGATTTTCTGTGTTTTATTCATGTGTTCACTTTATAAAAATCCTTTAAAATATTGTTATTAAAAATTCAAACATTAAACAACTTTGATTGGAACTAACACAGAATTGGACTTGTGTAAAAAAAAAAACCGTGCCCGTGTAGGCCTCATGGCGACATATTTCCGTGACAACGTATACTCTATGCTAATATAAATTAAAATCAATCCAATGTTATATATTTGAAATAATAAACCAGTTCACATATTGAATTCAGATATTTATTCATTGTTGTGAATGACTCTCATCATCTATAATCCTCTTACCCCCACCACTACACTACTAATTACCTCCCCCACAATCTACTTCCGTTACGGGACACTTTTTCTAACATGGCATCCCGCAAAATGATTTATAAGACGTTGTCACACACGCAATCTTCCCATCTATGTTTCGGTCTATCCTTCAGATATTTACCTGTCGGTTTGGTGTTTATTAGCATTTTAGGGATTCGTCCCTCTTTGGCTCAACAGAGCTCAGGTTTAACGTCGAAGTTAATAGGATTTATATAATTAATAATGATATATCATTCATTATATAACATTTATATATTGTTTCAGTTCAGGTATATATTTTTAATATTTATTGCTGTTGTATAATTTCTTTCCTTTCTTCGTTTACATTAGTTTAATTCATTTTGTATATGTAATAGGTAACTTATTACATGTATTAAGTCATATGTAAGGGATATTAGTTTCCACATTATTATACTTTGAATATTAGTTTTCACGATACCATTGTTTGATTTAGCTTTATTTTTATCTTAGTTAAATTAAAGTCTCGCTGAAATCTTTTATTTAAGAAAACTTTTTAACCATATGATTTTACCATATGATCGTTACGGGACACTTTTTCTAACATGGCATCCCGCAAAATGATTTATAAGACGTTGTCACGTCAAAATCTACTTCCGTTACGGGACACTTTTTCTAACATGGCATCCCGCAAAATGATTTATAAGACGTTGTCACGTCAAAAATTTAATTATTATGTTATGTTTTAAAAAATGAGAAAAAAAAAAAGCACTATGGAGAAGACACCTCCTAGATCCGAAGGTATTAGAAGATCATTATGGGCGGTGTTGTTCCAAATACCACACACCTATCTCTAGCATACTAAGAGCTACTGAATATGATTGTAAGGATTTCGAACAACTTGCTGCTAGCGAAAAGCTTAAACATGTGTTCAGCCATTTGTGCTGCTGTAAAGTTGTGCACTAATTACTTATCTGGAATAGATATTTTACATCTTGAAACTTAAATGATACGATGATGAAATGGATTTCGAAGAAGAAGCTGATATTGACAGTTCTCAAGTGCTGGAACACTTCGAATAGCTCACTCCTGAACCATATTATGCCAAGTGACATTGATATAAATGAAAATTGCTGTAATTTATAAAAATGAAAAATGCGAGTTTTAAAAACTAGGAGTGCCTTAAATCCAGCATTAGACCCTCTTCAACTTTAGTTATTTTTATATTTTTTCGCTGCGAATAGCCGTCCTTGGTTTCATGCTTGTTAAACTTAGCTAATCATACTTTTCCAACAGAACTTGTCTTGTTTTACAAAACTTTCCTTCTGTTTTACTGTCAATCCTGAAAAAAAATTTTTTTAATAGGCTTTTGAGAAATCTAATTAGGCTTCTAACAGCATTGAGATGTTAGAAACTTTGCTATTTTTGGCCCCCAAAAGTTTGGCTCGATACAGAAATTTTTATTTCTTTAAATTCAAGCATATTACGGAGTAAGTTCCAACTTAGTCAGATTTTTTATATTAAATTATTAAAATTAGTGAATTCCAACTACATTGTATTCGCAGTTTATATATTCAGTATAAATTTTATATAACGAACTTTCAAGCTCCATATTATGCCAAGTGACATTGATATAAATGAAAATTGCTGTAATTTTCTTGTTATTGAGAAAAAAAATGTTGAAAAAAAGTTCCACTCATAATATATTCCCTTTTTCAAATACATTGAAACTTATACATTGACTTAATGAAACTATAAAGTAATTACATAGCGGAAAATCAGTAATACAAGTACTTCTAGTTTTTTCTTGTATCTGCACTTGGAAAGAACATGTTTCTAAAACTAACGATGCTCTAAACACAATGCTTGATAATCTTGGCATATATTCATTTAGAATAACTGTTTTTTCAGTTACAGGTGTGTTGATCTGACCATGGTACACTTTTTCATCAAAATGGTAAAATTTGCACTTTTTTGCTTGCTATTTTTATCAAACCGCTGAACCAGATTTGATGATTCAAGATAGAATTTTATGTCATCAATTATAGGTAAGAGTGAAATTTTCTGAGGTTGAAAAGATACAAGCTTAAAACAGAAAGTGCCAAAATACCTACTTCACTTTTTTTTTTAATTCTAAACGATGAATATTCATAAAGGAATATACTTTCGAAGAGATATCTGTTGGCCTAGAGATTAAACTGAAGAGATTCATGAATTGCTTCAAGAAGATTTATCTTCTGGTTTTCTAGGAATCACATGCCTTGGTATATCGAATAGAAGTGACCTTCCGATGGTAATACCTCCATGGTTTTGTTCATTTTCTTAAAACCATAATACCTAACTACAACCTCACTCTACGTTCATCTATCCATTCATCAAATGCTAGATCTCGTTTAGTGTAAATACAAGTCCTATAGGACCGCCCCAAACAGTAATCCATTATTCCAGCAACACCCTTCTGGAATTTTCTTCCAGATATATAAATATATCAAATGATATATAAGATTTAGATGGACTGTTTAATTTTTTGTGAACAACAAACTCTGGTTCCCGAGAGATAATGAAGGAATAAAAAGTGACAACTCACTGACATTTAAAAATATATATAATTATTTTATCTAAACGGTTTCATAATTTCTTTCCTTGGAATTTCGACTCATATAATTGCTCAGAGATAATCTTTAAATCGAAAGGTAATAATTTTGAATCATTCACCTTGTGGTGAGTTATTAAAAAATATTTTCTTGTAACTTCCAAATGGTATTAATTGAAGATTTTTTTTCGGAATTTATTGAGTATAAAATAAATTTAACATAATATAAAAATTAAATGGAAGCGCGGTGGCCCCGTTGTTATCGTATTTATTTGTTTTTTAATATTCCTAGCTTTGGAATATTAGAGATTCACGAAAACTTTACTTATTTTATATGTCTTTAATTCTAGATAGTTTATCAATACCGAGTTTTGAATAAATAACATGTAACAGATTATTTAAATGATATTTCCTTATTACAGAATTCCCATCATCGTTAATTGGATTCAATTATTATTGGATTAGGTTTCCAAAATCGCTAAGAATGAACTGTTCAAACATTCATGACACAATAATAATAATATCAACAATTGATTAAGCTGAAAATGATAAAAAATAATTTATCTGCAGCTTGAAAAGGCTTAAATTATTTTTACCCTTTGACAATGGTGAGCTTCTTTATCAAGCATTCTCAAGGAAAATATTTACATAAATAAAGGACTGGTCGATTTCGCGTATCGCTCAGCCTTTATCCGCGTACACGTCTCAGTCTATCTTAATGAGAAAAAGACATAGCTGACATTAACAATCATTTCATTATACATAAACATTCCGAGTTTAAAGAAAATGGTTTAAGCCATTTTCGAGAAAAATGTGGCCATTCTAAATATGTAATTTCAATTTCTAACGACTTTTCGTTTTTGAGGCACATACACAAAGGCGGTTTTCCAAGACTTGGTTATTTGGACTCAGGTAACATCAAAACGTGAATTCCCGTCGAAAACTCAACTTTCAAAATTTAACAACCGCAAAAGTTTCATTTACTATTCTATATATAAGTTAGTGAAAGTACAGAGTTAAGTGTACTTGTATTTAAGATATTTTAAAGAATTAAGTACGAAGTTAAAAAGCGTGAAGATGAAAATGTGTTCTTGTAAATAATAAAACTATAAACAAATTTTCTTTAGTTAAGATGTACTCCAGAAGGTAAATCCACGAGTTTGGAATTTTTTTACAGGTTATATGTTTTATTACTGAACTGATGTGCTACCAAAAACTTTTTTTTAAATTTATTCTTTGTCATTTCTATTTATGAGAATGAATAAAATTTACTTATTTTATTCATTTAACACATAAATAAAAATACACACACACACACACAAAAATCATGATAAAGAATATAATTGTATCTACTTGATAATTATATACATAATGCACTATTTGAACTCCATAAAATTAAACTATTAGATACATTAAACTATATGGATAAATAGCGAGCCTAATAAAATAAATTATCAGGATTATTATAATTATGTCATAACAATATTTGAAAATCATAAAAGTATTAAAAATAATCCGTAAGTAACATGAACTCTATTGACAAATTCTTCGATTTCCTTCCGCACCTGAATTCCTTTTGTTCGGCCTTGGGGAAGATTGGACAATACAGTAATAGCCTTCAAAGCATCCTTTGCTGTCCCTGACTCGAAAGACGACACTCGGTCGTGCCCTGATCACGAAGTAGATTGCAACTATACTTGAGATAAGAATAGAAGACTCGTGACAAATTACTGACAGAGATAATGAATTTACTTCTTCCTATTTCGCTTAAGTCTACAGTCGTATGTCTGCTTACGCGTGTTATATAATAAAGAAAATAGATAAAAAAATTATAATCTTAATTATGAAGAAGATGGTCAGGGGTGCGGTCACAAGAAAACAAAAAATAGTTCTTCGTAATTTAAATTAATAAAGTAAATTATTTATATATACAATTATAATCCTATTTCGCGTTCGAACTCT
>NW_027115682.1:842002-844196 GCF_000696795.3 Halyomorpha halys | reverse complement strand
TTATTATTATTATTATTATTATTATTATAACAGTCTGCAAGAACCCGGGCCTCCTCCACAACAGCCAACCAGTCTACACGGCCTCTTGCTTTCTCCTTCCACATGCCAACCTTCAAGAGCTTCAAATCCTCCTCCACATCGTCCAGCCATCTGGTCCGGGGACGTCATCTTTTCTGTTTTCCATCCGGTTTGCCATAAACCATCTTTTTGGGTATCCTTTCATAGGGCATCCTCTCAACGTGTCCTAACCATCTTAATTTCGCACCTTTAATTAACGCCACGATGCTGGGTTCCCCGTACAAATTTATCAGTTCCTCATTCCTTCTTCTTCTTCAAATTCCATTCTCCAAGACTCCTCCCCATATCCTTCTCAATACCTTTATCTCCCTGGAGTTAAGCATCTGTTCAGCTTTTCTTGTCAAGAGCCATGTACTATGTCCTATACACAAGAAAGGAGACAAGCTGACATGCGATTATTATAGAGGCATTGCTCTACTGAGCACAACCTAATTATATTACTTAACAAAAAAAAAAATATATTCAATATTAAAAAAAATATTATCCAATATTTGTCTTCGACGGCCCTTTCCTTAAATATGAATATTTAAATTTTACGAAATCAAGACTCATCATGAATTAAAAACATATTATTTCAATGATAACAATATTTTGTATGTATGAAAAGACTACTCCTCCTAAACCAACCCCTCCTCAACACTCAATTGACACAACACACCCTCAATATTATGAAGCAAGAAAGCGAACAAGAGCAGAGTTGAGCAAAAATTCATTACAATTACAATTATTTACTAATTACTGTAATTTAAATATAAGGAATGAAATAAAATTTTTATTATTAATTTAAACTACTTAATGAACACTATTATTGTAATAATGATCCGAAATTACAATTGCTAATTGAATGAAAGCGATTACAATTAAATTTTACTGTAATTATGAACGAGAGAAATGATTGTTTTCATTTATAAGATAATTTTGACCCGAAATATTTTTTTTAATGCAGTGGCGAAAATATGTAATCGCGTTAAAGCAAAAATAAAATATCATCCTTAATACTAGAGAACAATATTTCTGATCCTTAGATCATGGAAACGATCATCAACAAAATATTTCTCTTACACTACAATAAAAAAAAAATATGTTTATACATTCAAGGCACGTTTTAGGCCTAACTCATTCTAAAACTAATCATTATATATTTCTTAAACAAAATATTTGCAACATACTTAAGAAAAAAATGAATCCGATAGGAATACAGTGTTGACCTACAAAATGTGTTTGAAACGGAATCTTTCCTCGATTCCCTGACAATCGCACTATTAAGATCACCAAAAAATAAAATTGGGAAAGCATCAATGTATTTGCTAAATCTTTTATCTCTATATGCTCCGCTTCTGAATTATGGAAAAAACGAGTATATATATTTACAATCACTGTCATTTGCACGACATGACTGAATATCACCAATTCTATTCCTGGGATATACCTAAGCCAGTCCTTCTTAAACGATGTTTTTTTAAAAAAATCTAGAAAATGGTATACCTCAAGGTTCCGTCATTAGTCATCTTTTTTTTTTTTATTTCTACAAATGACATATCGGATTCCTTTATACCTGCTGTAAAGGAAAACTTCACTCAATCATGAAATAATATTCTTTGATGAATTAAAATTTGAAAAAAATTTAGTTTGCTTCATTTTGAAACAAAAAATACAATAAATAGAGATTGAATAAAGGTAATTGTATTTTTACTTTCGAAACATGGAAAATAATAAAGGCGTTCGAAAACATTTTTTTTTAAAAACAGTATTGCAACAGATTCCTTATCTGTCAGGAAAGGTCTACAAAATGCACCTCTTATAAAAAATATGATGATGATAGAACAATTTGATTTATGGCCAAATATAACAATCTGTAACAGACTTGGCCATTAAATAAGTAATAGTGATATAATTGATCACTTTCAGACCAAAATAAATAAATAAATAAAATTTAAAAACCAAAAAAATACATGTATAAAAAATAAAATAAAAATATGTACTGTAATATGTAGGAAGTAAAATTGAGCTAAGTATTTAGTTGCTATAGAAACAATTTCTTCCTGGCTATTGAACCCTGGGTCCTTCATGGGTTGTAGTGCTACAAGATTTTAATTTTTTTTTTTTTTTTTTTTTT
>NW_027115682.1:831771-838722 GCF_000696795.3 Halyomorpha halys | reverse complement strand
ATTATATTAGTGAATATAATAAAGATGATTCTGATGATCAGTAAATTTGATAGGCTGGATCATTAAGAAAAGAAAAAAAGGTTGAGAGAACTTTGATTTGAAAATACACGATATAGAATTCCCCTAGAATAGAGCTTTCGAAGTGCTAAACCGTTTAACCTCTTTAGAAATTTCAAATTCAAATGTGCTGCTTTATTTTAAGGTATTCGAAAAAGTTTTTTTTTTTCGACCATTAGAAAAAAAAAAAAAAAAATATGTTATTGGTCGCTCCGAAAGATATTCCAAAATAGAGAGGCACCCCGAATCCTTAAAATAAGGGTATATAAAACAATGATACTTCCCGTCGTCATGTACGGTAGCGAGGCATCGACCCTGACCAAGCAGCTGGAGAGGTTGCTGAGTACATGAGAGAGAAATATTCTGGGAAGAATATACGGCCCAACCAATGAAAAGAGTCACTACCGCATGAAAAGCAATGCAGAAATTAAGGGCCTTTATGAGGAACCTGATAGTTTGAAGCATCTTAAAGGGGGGAATTAGATGGATGGGTCATGTTTATCACATGGATGACAAAAGAATCCCAAAACAAATGATGGAAGGACGCCCAGAAGGAAAAAGGGAAAGAGGCAGGCCTAGACAACGATGGACGGATGATGTGGAGAAAGACTCGAAGTCACTGGGTGTGAGACATTGGAGAGAAGCGGCAGGAGACCGTGATGAATGGAGGAAAATTGTAGAGAAGACTTCAAGGTCCTTGAAGGGCCATAGCGCCAAAAAAAAAAAAATTATAAAATTGAAAATTAAGAACTGTATTTTGTTTACAGTGTAAACAAATGTTAAATATGAATTGTAAATTTAATATCATATTATGGCATTGTATTCTGTAAGTTTAGTAAATTGAATTATTTATTGGGTTTTGTGCAATAGAGCTGTTAGTAAATACATTACACCTTTTGTATTGAATATTATAATAGAGTGTCACATAATTTTTTTCGCTCCACACTATGAATATTCTCGAGCCGGTTATGTATGTAAACATGCAAACTTATCTATTCCCTATCTGTTTATGACATTTTTTCTGTATGAAATAATTGTTTATTTCCTTATTAGTAGTATAATTAATAATGGTTGAATGAAGGAGTTAACTAAAGAAAATTATTGATATAACAATTTTCGCAATCATAGTATTTTTAGATCACTATTATAAGATTAAGTTACATTGCTATTAGTTTTTCTTTCCTTGCTAAAATCTGCTGTTGAATTGCCAGTGGCTATTATACTAGTTTCAATAAATGGTTGTTGTGTTTTGCAAATTAACGTCCACTTTTATTCGTGTTAGAGCAAGGACGTTTAAGATATTACATATTAGCAAAAACTCCACGTTCGAAACTTTTTTTGTGGGTCAGCCTTCAAATTAAAACCTAATCACTATATGCCGAATTAAAACGGGTTCTGATCTCGACTCACAAACTTGTTTTTATTATATTGAATTTAAAGCTTAATGTTTGCTTGAAACGGGAAGAGGAGACTTTAAGATAGTTGGTTAGAGCAATATTTAAAAAGCGCCTGAAATTGGAAAACGACGTGAAACTTTCCACTTCCGCGCTCCGTGGTAGCCTTACTTATCAAACAGAAAATTATAGCGAGTAGGTTGGGTGATGTACGAGCATGTCACAATCTCACAAGAGGAGACCATAACAAAAAAAGGCATTCCTTCCCGGCCGGACCCCCCCCCTCTAAGACCCTCAGGGAGCGACAGCCATATATCACTTTTGAAATATTTGCCTAAAACGGGGAGAGGAGACTTAAAATGAACACTTATTATTCTGCACCATTTCGATGTGTTTATTGTTTACACGTTACCATTTGGTCGGACAAAAATGTAAATTTTATCCTATATAAAAAATTCTGTTCTTAGGAAATGGAAAAGTGCAGTTTATAAATAAATTAAGAAATATTTACAGATAATACATTTATGAAAGTTTAGTATCTAAATATAAAAATACATAATGAAAGGTTCGCTAAAAATCGAAGATGGGTCAATTCATTGAAAATAAAATTAATTTTGCTGCTTAACATTTTTGATTTTTATATATTCTTTGAAGTATATTCTTTATTATTTGATAAGTTAAAAACCATGGCAAAAACATTTTTTAAGTTATTTGTTTTTCTTTTTTATAACTTATATGAAATATTTAGTAAAATGGAAATACTACAATTGTAAAAAATCTGGAATCCTAGTTTTCATCGGAAGTAAATGTTATAAAGTCTCCTTAATAGGCAAAATAGTCTCTAAGTGGATGTGCAATGTCCCGCTAAAAACAAAAGATTGTACAATCCCTAAATTACGTATTTAAAGTAATTATTTTTTTGGTATTTTACATCGACTTTTTCGCTAAAATTAATCTACCGTAAGCCAAGGTATTTATTTAAAAAAAAAATTAAATTAGGTTAAATTCCTATGGGAGTTCTATGAAAGATTAATTTTTTTTTTTTAATTTGGCACGGAAGCACTGAAGCCAATAAGGCCTATTGTACGATCAGAGGGTAGATTCTCCACATGCATCTTTCATACTATTGTATAATGAACATAAAAATTTACTAGTTGTTTATATTTTTAATACATTTATAAATATCAATAAATAAATTAAAATAAAATAAATAAAAATAAAGATCAAAGTATTTAAAATCGAAATGTCTACAGTAAGTAGTACAATAATAGAACTATAGGGAGAAAAAATAACTACTCGTAAATAAAATAGTCCGTTTTGCCCAATATACTTTTAAAGTCACAAAAGTCACGTTTGATTATAATTTTCATTTTATAGTTTTCTTCTTTTAACGGATTCTTTATAACTTAGATGTTGAGCTGAGAGGAAAAATACGTTGAGCACATCATCATAATTCAAGTTTTTTTTATTTTATTTTGGTATATGAAAAATTACAACATTGCTAAATTACATTTTCCGTCAGAAATTGACTGTATGACCGAAAGGTATAAGCTTGGAAATTGTTTTAAACATATTTTTGAATATATCAAAAGTTATAAACTAACTGCAAAAAAATATATATATATATTAAATCAAAACACCCAGCATCGTAACCTGGACATGATTAGTAATGCAATGACCCAGGCTTAATAAATACATTCAATTTCTCAATGTATTTATTCAATTCAACTATTTATTACTTGTGAAAAAAATAATTTGAGTTGTAAAGCTTTGAGTACAAGAGCTCAAGGAGAGAAAAAAATTATTATCACTCCAATTGTTGACTGCTTTAATGAAAACTATGTATAATTAGTAGTCGAAATTGATGAGTCGCCAATTATATTTAGGGGGAATAAAAATGGTGACTGTTTCAAAACGTCAAAACAAATTAAATTTTCATTTGAAACTCTATATCTTTATAACTATCAACACTAGAAAACCTATGAGAACATCATTCAAAGTAGAGTAAGTTTTCTAAAACATGAACCCTAATAGAGCTATTTACGTTCATTAGTCTACGAATATACCTTTTTAAATTGCAATGTTTCATAAAGAATGCACTGAAAAATCAGAAGTTAATGAATTTTTGAGAAACATCTACCTCAAAAACTATTCGACGTACAGATATTTGCCAGAACACAAATTAAAGATAGTTAAATTTACTATAAAGTAGTTTATGACGTTTATCTTCGTAGGAGTACTAGTTTTATGATGTTTGCTAAAGTAAATTGATTTCTAGCTGTTCGAACAAAATTTCATATACAAATATTATAAAAACTACTTATCCTGCGAAGATAAACGTCGTACGCTTCATTACAGTACATTAAACTATCTTTAATTTGATTGTTGTCACCTGAAGTGCGTCCAGTAGTTCCTGTGATATAGTCTTCCAAAATCAAATATTTTGTTACAACAACTAGAAATCAACTTTGTGAGAATTTATACGTAGGAGTAGTAATTTTTATATTTTCAAAAAATGTAACCAAACAACTAGAAATTAACATTTGATGAATTTATTTTAGAAAATATAAAAACTACTACCCCTACGAATATGGATGTCATAAATATATATGATAGCTTTAATTGAATGCTGGCAGACATCTGTGCGTGTTTTAGTACCTGAGTTGTATTTTTTCATAATTCAAAAGTTTTGTCCAAACAACTAGAAATCAACATTTTGTGAATTTAGTTTGTCGAATATCATGAAAACCATTAGTCCTACGAAGATAAACATTATAAACTACTTTATAGTACATTAAACGAGCATTCACTTGAATGCTAATAGGCAACTATACGTATAATAGTTTTTGAGATATAGATTTCTTAAAATGAACACTAATGCACAGTTTTTTCAGTGCAATATTTATGAAATGTTACAATTTTAAATCTGCATCTCAGGAACTCAGGGCTCATGTCTTAGAAAATTTACTTTACTTTAAATAATGTTCTCTTATTTTTAAAATGGTGATAAAATAATAATAGCATTTGTTTTTATAATACTAAAAACTAAAAATACTTATGTGTCATTTATGGTACTTTTGTTGGAGAACAATTACTCTTGCCTTTGTTAGAAGGCTTTCAGCTTATTTATTTGTTCCAGATTATCAAGTTTTTAAGTAGTGGTTGTGTATAATCACATACTGATTGTATATTCGATTTATATCAATTAATAAAAAAAAATTAACTAATGAACTATGCCGATTAGCAGAAATCAAAAGTCATATCGTTTATAAGCCATTAGGAAACTGAATTGCGTCACAAATACAATGGCTGTTATAAATGATCTTTCTAGAAGTTCTATGATTTACGGTAACGAATTCTACCTTGTTTAATATCTTCTATAGAACTTGATAAATAAATAAATGTAGAGAAATACATTCAAGTTCATTATTGCTTAGACCTATTAGATTTATCAATATTTATTTTATAATAAATATAATATATTTATTATATTTACAATATCAAGATTTATCAATATTGGTAACATTATTACAAAAACATTTTGCTTTTTCTACTAATTATGAAGGAAAAACTATTAAAAAATACAGCTTTAATTAAAATAATCAAACGCCATAAAAAAATAATTCAGAAAAATTTATATTTTTACATTAATTGCTGCATCAAAAACTGTGTTGAAAAAATAGATTCCATTTTATTAGTGTATTAGTTTTCTTTATAATTCATGCATTTTTAACTATTTTAATACAAAATTAGAGTACTTGATAATTTTTAACAAGGTTGATATTTAAAAATAATTTTATGAGACTATTAACGGTAGTTTATTTTAAGATTTATTTTTTGGATGTTCACCTAAAATATTTGTACAATCAGAAAATGTTTTAGAAGACAGATAGAGTGAATTATAGAGGGTTATTAGAAATTCTTCTCAGCGTGCAAGAACTGCTTCGTTGCCTGAGGTTTTATGGCATTACATAGGCATATTTTGTGATTACTTTGCTTAAACGAAGATACTGAACCCGGAGCACTAAAACTAACTATACATGAATACTAACTTTAAACTACTAGCTCATTTAAAATTACAGACAATGTACTTTTGCAATTTATATATACGTATATTTTTGAAAATCAGTAGGAAATATGAAAGATATATATTTTATATTATATAAATATTTACATTTTTTTTTCCGGGAAGATGGTCACTCAACAACTCGATCAATCTACGACTTTTTACTTCTCTTTTTTTTTTTTTTTTTTTTAAGAAGATATAAATAGAACGATAAATCCGAGGTTCACAGAAAAAGTCAACACAATTAAGTAAAAATTGGTTGTGTTTGCTATCGTTGAACTATTGACTTAATAGTTTGTTTTATCATTAGTGTATGTTATACATTTTAAAACCGCGTTGTAATATTATTTCTGAGATGCTTATTAAAAATAATAAATTTAGAGTAAAACATTAAATTTAAGGAACTCATCATTTGATAATATTTATAATAAAACTTTGACAAAACCGTATTTGGCCCTTTGTAAATTGGCATTCCGACAAAAACGAATCGATTCTTCTTCCTGAAACTTACCTGAATGTTATCCGCTTACGGTCAAGGAAAGGGTAATGCCTTAAGATTTTCTTAAAATATTGTCCAGAATATTTGTTCTGATATTAGAATGAATATTGGAGTTTTAAGTGGGTTACACGATGCCGATTTACGTGAACTTAGTCCGCAAAAAACGATTCAAGTGAATGTTTCACTAAGTCTGAACTGGATGTTTAAAGTATTCGAAAAGGACCAAAAAGGAATTTTTAAAAGGGAAAACATTCTGGGGTTCATACGAAACGTATGATTTTATTAGACCTGGCCGTGTACATTTAGGTCTTTATGGAGCTAATGGTACAAGGGGAAAAAAAAGCAGTTATTTCACCCCAATATTTGATTACTTCCATGAAAACTATGTATAATTACTAGTCAAAATTTTTGAGTCTGCCAAGTATAGGTAGGGGGCATAAAAAATGGTGGCTGAAAATGTACTGAAAGATTAGTAGTTAGTGTATTTATTTTGAGAAATCTATATCTCAAGAACTATGTGACCTATAGATGTCTATTAGCACTCAAATTAAAGCTAGTTTAATGTACTATAAAGTAATTGATGACCTTTATCTTCGTACGAATAGTAGTTTTCCTGGTATTTGCTAAAATAAACTGATTTATAGTTGTTCAGACAATAAGTTTGATTGATGAGAAACTTTATTTCAGAAATCATAAGAAGTACACATGTTAGTCAGCAATTAAATTAAAACTATTTAAATTTACCATAAAATAGTTTATAACCTTTATCTTTGAATAAGTAGTAGTTTTTATATTATTATGATATTTAACAAAATAAATTCAGAAAAATGTTTATTTCTAGTTATTCGGATAAAATGTTTGATTTTTAAAAAATATATGTTTAGAACCATAAGTCGTACATATGTTTGCCTGCATTCAAAATAAAGGAAATTTAA
>NW_027115682.1:816220-831596 GCF_000696795.3 Halyomorpha halys | reverse complement strand
AGTCTGCCGTGAGCTTACTAGGAATAGGGGAAATTTAACTTACTATACAGTAATTTATAACATGTATCTTCGTAAGGATTGTAGTTTCTATGACATTCGCATATAAATATAAATTTGGCACATGAAAATTTGTCCGAACAAACATGAATCAATTTATTTTAGCAAATAACATGAAAATTATTACTCCTGCGAAGATAAACTTCTAAAACTACTTTATAGCTCATTAAACTAGCTTTGATTTGATTGCTAATAGACATCTGTACGTCGAATGGTTTTTGAGATATACATTTCTCAAAATAAATTCACTAATTACTGATCTTTTAATACAGTCTATACAACATTTTTATGAAATATTGTTTTTTAAAAAGCTATATCTCGAGAACTATTTAACGTAAATAACTCTATTAGGGCTCATATTTTAGTAAATTTACTCTTCATTAAATAACGTTCTCTTAGGTTTTTTTGTTTCGTTGCTACTTTTTAAGATATAGAGCTCTGAATAAAAAATTAATTTTTTTAACGTTTTGAAACAGCCGCCATTTTTTATTCCCGCTATCTATACTTGGCAGACTCGTCAATTTTGACTATTAATTATACATAGTTTTCATTAAAGTAACCAAAAATTGGGGTGAGATAGGCTCTTGTACTATAAGGAAGGAAGATTGCAGGCATTAGTTGCTGTTATTGGGTTTACAGGAGTAGTTTAATAATGAATTTAGTGTTAGATGATTCATTTTAAAAATGACCTTGTTTTGAAAGTAAACAAAACGTTAGTTGCAATTTTTTTAAGAAGGCGGATGTTGAAAAGAACAGGTTTAAGAGAATATCGGGGAGTGTTATTTTGGTTCCACAGTGAATCACCAATAAAATGTGATTAATAAAACAAAACCAGTTTTATTAAACTTCATCATTAGTGATCAATTTTTAGAACGTATGATGTTCTATTTTTGTTTACAAAGTATATAATCATATGTGTTCTTTTATAGAATCCGTTAAGTTTCACTTTTTTTTTCTTTTAAGTTATGTTTTGCTCACGAACACACACAACCGACTGATGCGGAACCAAATTTGTTCCTTGACATCTAAAATGTAAAATGCGTGTGATTTTTTTCGATTCTGAAGTGTTAAATTCCTGTTTTTGTTTTGTGAATACAAAGTTTCTCTAGCATTGGTAGTGAAAAAATATATCTGATAAAGCTATTGTGTCCATTTTTTTTTTATCACAATAAAAAATATTTTACATAATAATAACTTTTTTACAATATGACTGATATTTAATGTTATTTTTAAAAATAAAATTCCTTTCATAAAAAAATGTTTACTTGCATTAAATTATTCCAATATAATATTATAAAACGGCTTCATACTATACGTATTATTCGCCAAGGCCAACTAATGTTTATAGTGTTTAAATTAGATCTATATTATATTAGCAGGATCTATACAACATTTGGTTCAGGAAATAAAATCCAGCTGCTAGCTAGATATAAAAAAATAATTAATAGCTAAAAGATGTATCAGGGCTAAATATAAATTTCGTATTCAGAAAATATTATAACCTTGGAACCTAGGAATTAAAACTATCGACTACATATTTTATAGTGGACATTGATAAATATACTACGGCTGAAAAATAGCCCAACTCTGACCGTACTTAAAATACGAGAGATATATCCCATTAATAATAGAAATTATTGTTATATTATGCAAACGAAATAGGCGCGCTGCTTACGAAAAGGAGCCTTGGGGAGGACTCTCCCAACATCTATGAGGACGCCTAGAAGAGAAATGATTTCTCGTGACCTGTTTACTAGAAGCGGGCACTTCCATAATTATAATCCATCATTTAAAAAAAAAATAATTAATTGTAATCCTACACCTTAAATTAAAATTTTTTTTTTAAACTTTATTATTTTCTTTTTAGGAATTTATACCCTTTATTTTACTTCTTTATTTTACTCGAACAACGTTACGGGCTCTCCTGTCCATTATCAATATATATTACTGGGTAATATAGCTTAATCTTATAAAATTTTAGATTTGCAAATAGTAATAAATTAGTTAAGTGGAAGTATATATAGTTAATATTAAATCATTTGGACGTAAATGAGTAAAAAATATTTTTACTAAAATGCAATGTAAAATTTTTTTATTGTAACTAATCCACTCCTACCTCTAGAACCTTTAAAATAAATCATAACCTAGCTAACTCATCTCTCTTTTCTCAGTCAGCCGGTGTTCCTCAGCGTAGTATCTTAGGTCTCATTCTCTATACGGTTTATTCATCTGATTTCTCAACCCATGACGGTTAACACAGACCTGACAATATACGCTAATGACACATGTGTACTATCTGTATACAATGGCCCTACTACTATATCAGAAACTCACACATAGCATCTATTGAAGAATGGTGTCACAACTGGAAAATCAAAATAAATCCTAACAAATCCCACCTAATCACTTTTACTCTCCCTCGTAAACCTCTAGCCTCTTGTCCTTCAGTATCTTTTTTAAATATCCCACTAACGCCAGTTGAACAGATTCGCTATTTAGGACTTCATCTTGACAGGAGACTTACTTGCAATCCCCATTCAAGACTGAAACGACAAGAACCTGCTCGAAGATTTCGATTAATACAACACGTACTTGACAAAAGCTCTAAACTTCCTAATTACTACAAAAAATTAATATTTACTATGATAATCAGACCAATTAGGACATACGGAAATGATCTTTGAGACTCCACCAAACCATCAAATTCCTCCCGCTTCCAATCCTTACGATCCAAAATCCTCCGTAAAATCCTTGATGCTCCTTATTACGTCACAATTAATTCATTCACAAAGACCTTAACATCCCATTCATTGCAGATTTGGCCCAAAACGGATATGCATCTTTTCATTCCAAACTCCTTAACCATCCTAACCCATTAATTCTTAATCATTCATCCTTAAGAATCCCTGATAATCCTGCGAGGAAAAGAAGATGGCCACGAGACCTTCTAATTTAAATTAATGTTTGAAGTATCACCAATAGATAGTTCCTTCCCAAGTTTTTCAGGTGTTTATGTGTGTAAACATACACAATTAGACACATTTTCGTTTTATAAAGCACGACTTTGCACATTCAATGAATTTCAGTATGAAATTCAGCAGCTGTCGAGGAAGCATCAACGAAAAAGGTCATAGCTCTTTTATTTTTATATGACTAAAACTTAATCTAAAAGCTCGTAATAAGATTTGTATCTAATTACGTTTAATAACTCTACCAAATGAATAATAAGTAGTATGACGGCAATGGCAAGAATGGCATTTTTAATGAACCCTAACACGAGTAATTTAAGTGGCATCTTGGAAAAAAAGATTACGGGCAAGGCAATGATCGGCCAAACTTGGAATGATTGCCAGTATTAAATCACTTCACTGTTATTACTGTCTTTACTATGATGCTTATACGGTACTGCAGCAATGAGTACTACAATTAATGTTATAGTATAGGAATTGTCTGCGGGATGAAAACAAATAATAACTAATAAAGTTCAATAACCGTCCGACTCACTTCTTCATTTGTTCTTTTGTCATAAAATTACAGGTTTTCCGCCTGGTTAGCAGTTCGTCAACATATTAGTGCTGTATCAACAAAATGAATCGGTAACTTTTAATTTTTTTTTGTTTTATAACCTTTTCGTTCTCAATTCCTCCTTTAGTGTCTTTCAGCGTAGATAAGTATGAATTATTTTTACCTGCAATCTCGTGAGTTTTCATAGCCCACTGTTTGCCGTGTGGATTCCAAGACTTCAGATGTGCTGAACAGCACAAACTATGCAACAAGCAATTTCGGAATTGAAACCTACCTTAAAAATAATGTCATATGTATTAATTATTATTATTATTATATGGGCGACAGACAACTGAGGTCTAAGTTCTCGCGCGATGTATTAGGAAATACATACGTTTCTTGACAATGTTCTTTCGTAGGATGGGTTCGTCATTCCCTATTTTTTTGGGAGTGCCACCCATTGGCTATTGCCCATTGGCCCGGGGGGAGGTTGTGAGTGAGTTTTGTATCTTTTTATGCTTGAAAAAAGCTCGGGTGGGTCCGGGACTCGTTTTGACAACCTTTAAATTTATTTTAATAAAAAAGAAAATGCAAAATACAATCGATAGTTTGAGAGAGGTCACGTGACTAAAAAGAGGGGGTAGTCACGTGACTGATTACATTAGTGGGTAAGGTTAGTTGAATTTAAATCCCCCACTATGGGTCACATCACCAAGTGCTTCTGATTGGCAACTTGAAGATCACGTGACTGGTTACGTGAGTGGTTAAGGTTAGCCTCGAAATTTAAATTAAGTTCTTTCGCAGTAGGCCACGCGAGCGAATACGTCAGATTTGCTGCCAAAATAGGTGCCCCAGCTTCTGCCCATGGATCCGATCTTCAGTACCTCAACATTAGAAAACACTCTTACTATATCTTTTTAAAAGACATAAGTTTCTTTTGCTTAGAATACAATACAGCATTATGTTTTAGAATTTTTTTTTTCATGCTTCTCATTTCTGATTCCATGCTATAAATTGCTTTTTTTTTTTGTAAACTTTCGCATTTACTTAAAACAATTGCTGTAACAGAGTAAATGCACAATCAATGCAGAATTAATACACAATCAAAAAACAAGTGTGTATATGTACATTGTCTTTGCCATAGCTTTTAATAGCAAACTAATGAGAATGATCTCTTGTTTTAAAACAAAAACCTAGTTAAAGTAGTAGTTGAGATAACAGCTCCCTTTCCATTCCGATTGATGAGGTGTTTGAGATAAGAGATAATACACTCAAAACCAAGAGAAAACTAACCAGTCAACGTTTTAACAATTTAGACATCATCAAGACAGAAGTGAACAAGGTTATGTAAATGCAGGCTAAAGAAAACATTCTCAAAAAGGCTCCAGGGATGGGAATTTCCATCTCAACTCATTCTGTACTGTCTACTGTTTAGAGACTATTAAAATGTGTCCAAATCTTTCTAAATAAGTAAAAACAGATATTTTCTAAAAATGTTATATATTAATCTCGTTTCCGCCATTTTGAAATGTACATATTACTTTCTATACGATTGTATTCCAATGAAGTCGGAGTTTATAAACGATTGTATCTATATTATTTTCTATATCTATTCAAGATGAAGTTTATACCGAACCGCCTATAAGCCCCAAACCTCGACCACTCTCGGAGGTTTCTGACCTTTAGCATGATGATGAGAAGGCTCATTATTTTTATTTGAAGGATTTATTTTTAACTGCTTGTTTCCAAAAGTTAACAAAAAACATTTTTAGATTATTTGATATTACCGATAGTTCCGACTTTTGAAATAATCGAAGTCAATATTCGGCTGGAGTATGGGTACTTGCAGAATTAAAATTTGTCTGTAGTCCGTAAGACTCATGAGGCAAGGCATTTCTGTGTGCAGTCCTTTGTTTGTTTGATCTGAAAGAAATCATTACTCAGTCTCACTAAAGGTTGGGTACATAGAATGTTAAAGCCCATTAACATGGATCAGCACGATTTGTAGGTATTCTGTGGACAAGCAATGTTAGGAATAACAAATAGTGAATCACCAACGAATACTGATTGTGATTCGTTTGGTTCTATTCCTTGGTTGTGTATTATCCAATACAATGATATTTGATAAATGAGGGAAGGGAGAGGGCAGAATCAATATTGCCCTTTCTAGATTCAGTATAACAATATTACTCTTTTCAAATGAATCGACTAGGATATGTATGCTCTTATTTAGCAAGAGTAGTTAAAGCATCTTCATCTGCTTCCAAAGGAATTAAAAGATTACTCTTCTTACTCCACTAATGACAAAATTAAAAAATAAAAGATCTAGTGCGGTGTGTGCATATTACAACTCTCACTTGCCATCTACATACGCCCCCACGTTTTGTGTAGAGGGGGTCTTGTTGAAGTTATCGCAATTTTAGTAATTAAAAAAAAAAGTCAAGACCAGCGAAAATTATGGAGATTTTAAAATTGTATTTTTCTGTTGCCATAAAAATTCGGATTTTAGCGTTTTTCGAGTTGGAAATAATGAATATCAATTTTTTTCCTGCAAACAATTCAACAATCTCGAAATACGTAAAATACACTATAATTACTGCATATTATATATCATTTAACAAGAACATTAAGCTACTTTTTTAAGAAGAGATGCATAATTCGAGTTAAATATATCGCTCAAATGCCGATGAATTTGGTAGGGGCTTCCTCTGGATGTTCGCCTCAGGTTATTATCAACCTTAGTTTGGTAATGTAAAAGAAGAAAACAAATGAGTACAAATTAAGGGATGATAGGCCGAAAAATCTCCTTACGAGCTAATAGATGACTAGGAAACATCGAGTCAGTGCTCTCATGAAAGAAAAATGAAAAAGTATTCACTCCACTAATGTTAATCTTCTTTTTTTCCAAAAACTTGATATATCCGAAATTAAAAATAATAAAAGGAAAAGTGTAAAGTAATATGTCTGCCATCTTGTAATAAATATTCCCTCCAAACTAAAATAGGCCTGATGGTGATTATAAGATTTAATAATCATATCTAATATAATTTAAACACGTTTGAACGATAATACCTTTTGGCCTATTAATCATCTTATTCTTTAATAAGGAAAACGCTCTCATCGTGACGGACTTGAAAATAAATGCTAATATTTTAATTTCCAGCCCCACTCCACTTATTGACTAGTCAACGTAAAAGAGCTAACCACAAATTAGTCGCTTTGTGATGTACCCATATTCATGAATTCTAAAAAGCTACCAAAATTCAATTTGGCTATCTGAAAATTTCTGCTCAGATTTTTCATATAAGCAATGCGAAATTGAGATAGATTAGACAAGTCCTTTTGTAAGAAATGTATTAATTGTTATAAAAATGTTCGTAGATGAGTATTTCCAAATAAGGCCACTAGTAGAGGAGATATAGATATTTAAGTGAAACTAGTTCTTCCAAAGATGGGATTTGAATTATTTTCTTTGACATGCTATAAGTCAAGATTTTTTAAAAATTAATCATTTTAAAAAATCTACTGTGGTATCAATTTATAGACAATTTCATGTTAGAAAATCGCTACAATCCAAAATCCTACGTAAAATCCTTGATGCTCCTTATTACGTCACAAATAAGCTCATTCACAAAGACCTTAACATCCCATTCGTTGCAGATTTGATCCAAAACAGATATGCGTCTTTTCATTCCAAACTCCTTAACCATCCTAACCTATTAATTCTTAATCTTTCATCCTTAACAATCCCTGATAATCCTCCGAGGCGTCTGAAAATAAGATGGCCACGGGACCTTCTAATTTAAATTAATGTTTGAAGTACCACCAATGGGTGGTTCCTTCCCAAGATTTTCAAGATATATGAAAAATACAACATATTTACCTATTGTATTATTTTGTACAGTTGTAAATTACATTAAATAAATAATAAAAAAAAATGTTAGAAAAGATCTTGTAATTGGTTTTGAAAAATAAAAAATAATAGTAACAATAAAATAAAAATACAAATACAATATTAAGGCTGTGTGATACTGCATGGTATGGAAACAGTCAGCCTTCCGAGCCTGGAGAAGGTCCTGAAGATTGAGAGGAAAATTCTGAGGAGGATTCACGGACCCAAAATAACGCAAGAGGGATATAGGAGAAAATCCAATGAGGAAATATATAGGAAATTGGAAGACCTGGATACGGTCATCAGGACCGGATATTTTACGGGCACATGGTCACAATAAAACATGAAAGACTAAATAAAAACATTTTCAACTAAGTCTGCAGCTATAAAAATACAGGGGAATATGTAAAACAAGTGAAAAAATAACGGATGAAGACTGCTTGGATAGAGAGGATTTTGGGAATTAACAAAAAGAGATTGAGGTTTTTGTGGGAAAGAAGGAGAGACGAGGGAAAAAATGGACAGATGAAGAGCGGGAGGAACAGACAAGGAGGATGAAAGGGTATTGGAGTAGAAGAAAGGCAGGAGGCGTGAGGATGAATCGAAAATCATATTCATGTAGTCCTTACTGGTCCGTTCATTAAAAAAAAATATCAAAACAGTGGACGAAAAATAGATTACTGGAGCTGACCACGCCCAAATTGCCCAGATTTAGGTTGAGGTAAATAGGAATTTATATAATTATGTGTAAAACCATCGCAAATATGAAATAAATAATAAATTTTGTAAATGTTATCTTCGTTTGATTCATTAGCACAATATCAGCGAAATGCAAACCTACCGCAGGATAAAAATTAATCTAGCATATTTTAATGTAGTATAATTCTGCTCAAATTGAGAACTTTTGTACATTTATAGTTTCCGAGATATATTTTTACAAAATCTAATATTATTATTATTTTTAAACAAAAGGCAACCAACATTTTGTACATTTAATTTAGCAAATAAGACGGAAACCGCTACGAAAAAAGATTATCATTAGAAAATAAATTATGATAAAATTACTTTGCATAACATAATATCCTTCAAGGGGAAAATGAAGCGAGAACATGGGAGCCGATCACGCCCTTTATGTTTAGGTTTAGATTGAAGTAAATAGGAATTTATTTAATTATATGTTAAATCATTTAACTGTAAATATGGAATGTAGTATAATTTAGTATTTAGTCCATTCGCAACTGTATTGTGAAGAGACACAAAAATCAGCAGATGATAGGCCCCCACTATAAATGAGTAGGGACACTTTCCACGTTATTAAGCCTTTCCTATTTCACTTAACATTTCATGTGACTTCTAACCCTCTTCATTATACCTTTCCTCCTATGTTTAAGGAAATAGTAGGAGATTGACAATCATCGATGAAAACGTATTAAAAGACAACTGGACCGAGTTAATTTTATGTTATAGAAATAAAATCAAGATTTTTATTACAAAATTGCAATTCCGAAGTGACAAAAGGCACATAACGAAATGTCATATTAAAATTCTAATCACAGTTTCTCTCTCTCTCCATTGTTGAAGTATAGCAGATTGATCTCTAACTTATCGCCAATCGGCCTGTAAGAAATATTTGAACAAATTTTATAGAAATTGACTTTGAGTACCAGTGACCCAGTCATAAAATATTAATTTTTAAGACAAGTAGTGAGCCTTCAAGGACTCAGATTAGGAGAAGTTGTTAGCTTGATAGAAAAACAATTACATAACTTCTCCTGTATCACAAATTGCCTTAAGCTCTATTAAACGATTATTGATAATTATTTTATAATAGAAACTGTAGTTAAGGGAACGTTAAAGACTTAGACGTAGAGAAGATTGGACAAAATGAAAGACAGGGTCAGTAATTGTTAGATATGTGATATTAGATGATGTGAAATTTAATATATCTTCTTTTGGAACCTTATTGCTATTCGAATGCAAACAAAAAAGTTATTTTTAAACAAATGCCATAACCAGCATCCATATAAAAAATAGTATAATAAAAATAACTAAGTGTTGAACTTGATCTAAGTTATTTATATAATAGGCTCATTACCAGTGATGCGGCGAGAGGGATGCGCTGGGATCTTTTGAGCTCTGCTCTACCCCCCACATGTGGGGGATAGAGTGGGCTCAGGGATCCTCAGGTCGATTGTGTAAATATTGTATATATTATTTTATCATTATGTTATTTTATTTATTTATTTTTCATACAGATAGTTTGATTATATTCATCTTGTCTATTCTTTTGTTTGTTTATATTTTAAGAGAGTTTTTATTATTATTATTTTTTTTTTTCTTCTTTTTTTTATTTTTTATTTTTTTAATTTATTTTAGTATGTATGAGATCATTCATCACTATTACCTATTGCCCACAACTGTGTGGCAGATTGTAATATATATCAATAAATAAATCTATATTTCCACTGAAAAAAAATTTATATAATAAAAAACGTAATAATGTATCATATCGTTATAATGCCATTGCTAATTGCTAGAATAAAAGTGATTTAAAAGTTTAGATAAATATTTATTAAAAAATAATTGGAAATAAAAACATCAAATAATTTTAGTTACAAACAACAAGTATCAGGCATACAATGCATAAAGGAATATAATACTTTTAGCAAATACTAGCTTTTTGGTTCCACTTCTATGTGCAATCGTTAAGCGGTAATTAGTCAAAAACTTAAAGAGTAGTTGCATCATGGCACTGCTGCGTCTAGGACCAAATATCAACAGGTCTCGAAATATGTTATATATAAAATAGTTTGTTTTTTTTACACAAAATAGAGTAGAATATTTCTTAATATAATGTTATATTCACATATTATTATTATTTCAATGAACTCAAAAAAGGTGGCAAAGTATTTGAATAAGTTACTCAAATGGAAATTTTAGTACTTTAAATAAACACATCCGATCTTAAGTCCAGAGGAACTGTGGACCGGAGTTATACAGAGATATGCGGGGAGGATACATTTATGAGATCCAAATTGTAAATTTTAATCAATTATTGACTAATTGAAATTTGATTCTGGTTTGTTTATTTACGAAAATTAAAAAAAAAAAAAAAACAATTATTATCTTCAATGTTTTTTACTTACCTGAAAGAAGTATAGGAATTGATTCAAATATATTTTTCCAAGCTTTAAATTTTATTTTTAAAAAACGTGTTTTTTTTCCCTTCACTTACCTTTATGTGGAATATCGAGAAATCGTCGTATTGCGATCGTGAAAAATTTCGAATTTGACATTTCAATGGAAATACAAGTTTTGAGGACTTCTGAGCGTCAAAGAATGGTCTACGTGTCTGTGTCATTCTAAGTCAAAAACTAAAAGTCGTACCAAACTGAAATTTTCAAGGCGGATAAATACTTGGGGTTTGGCATAATCTTTTTTCAATAAAATCGACTGACCTAAAGTGCAACTTTATAGGATAGATTCTTCACATTTTAACAATTTTTTCGAAATTGGCTCATAAGATTTTGATAAAACTCTACAAGTCTGTGTATAATTAAATGTATTTTAATATCACCTTGGCCTTATCTAGGCTAGACAATATACTAAATAGTATTGTGATATCATTAATTTTTGATAAATAAATTTTAGTTAACTTTGATAAAATTTAATTTATGAATAACTAAAGGCAAAAAAAAAAATCAAGAGGCATCCGATTCGAACGGAAATAGCCGATTTGACGGCCTAGTTAAATTTTGTTAAATTTTAGGGGAAAAACAGAATTTATATTAATTATCCCCTCCTCGAGAAACTATAAAATATGAATTTTTATAGCATCAGAAAATTTATTGTGTCATAATTTTTGCATTTCCTGGTTTTAAACATATTCTTGTTTTCCAAAATCACAAAATTATTCATAACTTCAACGCGACTCTATCATTCTACACAAATGACGTATGACACTTGGGGACGTATGTAAAGTGGAAAGTGAATAATTGCATTTTACTAAATAAAGCATCATTAATAAATGCAAATAGCACTTGGTTTTTAATATTTCATTGTAATTTAAATCTAACGTATTAAAAAGTCAATTATAGTAAAACAATTGCTTAAGCTCCATAGCCAAGCCTTGGAATATTTTTATAATGTTATTGAAATATTTTTAATATGATTGAATCATAAGTATCATATTTAATTGAATTTTTGGCCAATTAGAAATTTGGTTTCACCATATTGTCACAAATACAGTTGTTGCGTAGCGAAGGACTTTATTTTTCGGACGTGAATTCTCAGGGACCTGGCCTTCGGTCAGGCCGTCCCACAGTTTGAGAAAGCATTTAGCAACTAGTAGGATGTATCCTGGTTAAGAACGGAGTGGTAGTTTACCGACACGTGCGAGCCCAGTATTACTTCTTGTATGTGGGCTGGTGGCAGTATGTAAATGTTTTAGTGGAGTCAATAAAACTTTGCCTAACTGATTACACCTACTGGTACAGACTCCTCGGGGTATTAATTTTATGTGAATAGCCCAATGTTGAAATAATTCATAACAATTTCAGGTGTAATTTGTGAGTTTCATACATAAATATTATGAAATCATTAATTTTTTTTCTGAGATATTTAACTAATTTGAACTCAATTTTTATTTTTTTTATTTTTAATTGAAACTTTACACAATACTTTATTAGTTTATATAAAATACGTTCCCAAAATTTCAACTCAAAACCCTTACTTAGGAGGGTATCGCTACCCTCGTCCTAAAATTGGGGCTATAGGAATGTAAGGACAATTTTATTTATAATTAAACAGCCATTAAAAAAGAATTTAATGAAAAAACAAACATTTATACAACTAATATGGCTGAAACTTATGTTACATTAAATATCATTGTTATCATATGGTTACATATGTTTGCAAGCACTCAAAATAAAGGAAATGTAACTTACTATAATGTAGTTTATAACACTTATCTTCGTACGGTTAGTAGTTTTAATGATATTCGCATATGAATATAAATTTGGCAAATGAAAATTTGTTTGAAAACAACTATAAATCAATTTATTTTAGCAAATTTCATAAAAACTACTACTCCTACGAAAATAAACATCTTAAACTACTTTATAGATCATTAAACTAGTTTTATTTGAGTGCTAATAGACATTTTTACATCAAATGGTTATTGAAATATAGATTTTTCAAAAAAAATTCACTAACTACTGATCTTTCAGTACATTCCATACATTTTTATGAAATCTTGCTTTTTAAAAAGGTATATCTCTAGAACTATTGAACGTAAATAGGTCTGTTAGGACTAAAAGTTTAGAAAATTTACTCTACTTCAAATGATGTTCTCTTAGATTTTCAATTGTTATTAGTAGTTTTTAAGATTCAGAGCTCCGAATGAAAAATTAATTATTTTTAACGTTTTGAAGAAGCCGCCATTTTGTATTCCCTCTACGTATAATTGGTAGACTCATCAATTTTGATTAAGTAATTACATATAGTTTTTATTAAGCAATAAAAAATTGGGATGGAATAACTGTCTTTTTCCTCCTCTTGGGCTCTTGTACTATTATTATAAGCTGTTGACTTCAACGTACCTTGCGCTTCAAGTGTGAAGTGTTCCTTTTTTATTGCGTATTGATAACAGTGTTAAATTTAATCTCTATAATGTCCGATTTCATATTCAAGGTAAGAAACAAACGAAATAATGATCTACAAAGGCTCTTTAGCAAAATTGCCCCTTATTACAAGGAGGATATTCGGGGGCATTAAAACTGACCCTGAAAACTGAAATACAATACTGCATGCAAACTTTTACTGTCTGAAAATATCATAGACGGTATAGCAGAAGAAGGAACCCAGAATTATTTTATTTAAGGTATCTGCGAGTAATCTTTGCACCTAATTTGAAATAAGACTACTTAAAATCTATCACAGAATATTATTTTTTTAATCAAGTATCAATATTTTACAACTGGTACTCATTCGGGGAGGTATTTTTACTTCCTTATTAAAACTTCCTGTTGTAGATGTTATGTAAATGGTCAGAAATGTTTTGTTTACACCTTATATTATACCATATAATATACCCTAATTACACATTAGCTAATTCATCAACTAATTTTCACATTGCACATTGTGTGTTAGCGTGTCAAAGTTAATTTTAACAAATGTCTTTTTGTGTTCCCTGTTCCGTATTGGTAAGGACACATGGTTTCCCGAATCAACAGAAACTTTCTGCATATAACCCTAGGTGTGTGTTAAATTCAATTTGGAATCATTTAGGACACAAAAATTTGGACTAAAATGGAGTTTAGACCAAAAATCTTCAGAGATTTGTTGGACAAATTGACGCTACTTCATTTGTTTTAGTATGTCGATGTGCTGTTCCAGAACATTTTTTGTAGGAACCTGAATGAGGTATTATTAAATAATAAATAATAATATTCATGAGGAGTAAATTACTTAGTTTATGATCGTGAGATCATATAAAATTCTACCTCCGATATTTTAGATTTTAAATGGATATAGTAAAGGATAGATAGAAGTTGGAATTCTCTTTCTTTGAAAAAAAAATATTACTTAGTAAAATGACTCTAAGATAGATAATGTCCTATTATTTACCTATTATTAAAAAAAATAATAATTCACTTAATGGTATCCGGTAAGGGCAGAACATTTAATTTTTAAAAAAATATAATAATAGAGATCTATAGTTTATCATAGATAAGATCGAGATTGTGGGGTTGGGAATGAGGTAAAATTTGATAACAATCTTGTAGAGATGAGAGATAACATCTATTGTGATAACCATAATTTTCTCTTTTCCATTACTAGAATCTTTTATGGTTGGTTTAAATAAACTGTTGTTCATATTCTATCTCTTTTCCTTAATAATATTCTCATGAAATTATATGCAACTATCCAAAACCTCGGCATCACCTTCGACCTGATGCTTCTAGAAAAATCACCTTCGATATCTATTATACAATAAAATGATTGATTTACCTCCTTCATCTATTTCCCCTTGAAACCTGCAGACTCCTAGTTTACCTCCTCAATATGCCTAACTTTCACTTCTCTTGCGGGGGGAGGGGAAGGGGGTAGCTTGATTCATAACTATTAGAAACTAGTTTATGGTGTATTTAACTATCTTCAATTTGATTGTATCTATACGTCTTATAGTTCCTTGATATTTACCAAAAGTTGATTCCGATTGAAAAGCTTAGACTTCATAAAAAAAAAGTTAAAAGAATACCATTTTAGGTCTGCGTAAATATGATTGACCACCAGCCTCCGCTACACGATGCTGAGGCCCTCCGTTCTTCAGATCGTACAGGCGCGTCTTCAAGGAAGGGGATGAAGAAAGCTTGACCTTGAACGATGAAACTTGCTATTATGATAATGACCAGGATTCATTAAAGTCCTGCTTGCTTGCAATCCATGATGGAGGACGAAGACTCATTAAGTTTCAAATTGATCCAATGCCGTTACACACAGTCACTGCTAATACCGATCATTAATTATACGAATTCCAAAACAATAATTATCATACGCAAGTACCATCTACTTTTTCCTCAAAGGTATTTGCTACACCTTGAATTATCCTAAATATCCGTTATTACACGCCTCAATTAAAATAAATTAACATTGAATAACATTATTTTTTTCGTATTTCCTTATTCTTCCTTTTATGATGTTATCATCCTGCCACATAGACATTCAGACTCATTGTTTTTGCAGACTAGGAAGGCATGATGCCATAAAACGCACTATTAAATAAATTTCTTTTATATAACAAAGAAAATTTTTAATATTAGAAGTTTTTTAAAGTTCTAAGTTCTTTTATTATGTGAAAAATTTATAACTCCCATCATAAAGATTATTTTTTGAAGAAAATGCCAGAAAGACACGTACTTG
>NW_027115682.1:767411-816150 GCF_000696795.3 Halyomorpha halys | reverse complement strand
ATATATAAAACTCAAAACTTCATTTTTTATTTATTCTTATTCCATAAAAATTAGCATTTTTAAAAAAATAACACCAAAGATGTAATTAAAATGCAGATTGATTGTTTACATTAACAAATAATTCAATGTTTACGTCTTGTCTCAGTCAATATTTGAGCCCCTAAACAAATGTTATAATTTACTGTGGGTGAATTAGCTAAATTTTGAAATGTCTATATCAATAACAGAGCATTAATAAACTAGCATTTCTAGATACTTGATTTAGAAGTATTGAAATGCACTAAATTGAGAAAAATATTTTTTTAAACTTAAACATCAGTTTCAGAAATTTTGTCTATACTTTTTGATTTTATAGAAATACATTAATAGTGTTTTAATGCATGTTATTGTGAATTCAGGTGATTAATTCACATACAAACCATTTTAACAGTTTTTGATGGCTCGAACATTGACTGAAAACATTCGAGTATGTGATAAATGTGTGTTAAAAAAAAAGTGGGAATATATTGTTTACGATATTTATCGAATACAATTTACTATTTCTGACACACAGCTTTAAAAAAGAACATTTTGAAAAGCTGTAGACAGCCAAGGAGGATTGAATTGAAAACTGTCAATGTCACGACGATATAAGTTGGTTCGGCTGGTGCTAACTAAGTCGATAGTCGTCAAACAGCGGTCGAAAGTTGTAGAATACAAACCCGTCAAGATCGGTGGTGATATTGTTGAGAATAATATTCTGAGTGCTCCCGTAATAGATAATTGTCATAATCCACTTTCTCCTGATATCCCACAAGTTAATATAGCAAATGATATCGACTCCTAACAGAATATTTTTTCAATACGTCCAAGTAAATAGTAGTAAGTGAATATATTTCGACGTGATTGTAAAAGACTTGCTCCATATGATTTTTGAGCTAGTAGATATGAATAAAATAAGTGTGTCATATAGCAGTTGTCATTGGCTATCATATTTTTTTTCACTGCATTCAAACTCAAATTTTGATATTCAGAGAGAGTAGTAATAATGGTAGAATATTTTAAATATTTATTTCTTTTCTAATTTCATATATTTATTTGCTCTATACTTGCCGTCTCATGTTGAAGGAAAACAGCTACTGGATAATGTCAGTGGTCGCTTCTTACCAGGAGAATTAACAGGGATTCTTGGCCCATCAGGAGCAGGCAAAAGTACGCTTCTCAATGCCATATCAGGATACAGGTAACTTCTTTTATAGTAAATAAATTAATTTGTAATTTGAGTAATATTTATGAGATGAAAATGGTGTGATTTGTAAACATGAGAACTATTCTTACAGAGAAAGCTATACCCATCTTACTCAGAAATAATATTAGGTTGAAAGAATCATATCAGCTGAACACACTTTTGAACCTCATTACCACAGATTATCTTCATACTTTGCATAGATGTTATACAGGTATCGTCTTGGAAAAAATTTTAATTTAATTGGGATAGGTCCACTCGTATTTGAATTAAGAAGAACTGTTAAGTCCTCACAAATGGTGAGTTTATGAATTCCTATAGAAAAGTGTATTCTATGCTCATTTATATAATATGTATCACTATATATATATATATATACTAGCAGATAATTCAAAGCTGTTTTATGGTTTATTGGGGTTCCATGTCATCATTTTATTTATTTATATATATATATATATATATATATATATTTATTTATATTATTTATCTCTATCGGTTCCTGATGGAAACCGACATACAATTCTTACAAGTACATTGCTATACATTTAATCCAAGAACTAGATACCATAGATCACCTTGCTAAGATACTACTCAATTCCTTTTTTCAGTCTTTACTAAAACCTTAATCCTATTAAAACCTATTTACTGATCGACTATACACCTTATTTACAAAATTATATTACAATTTATTTAGATACCCAGAAGTGGTTACCCTAACTCGATGGTTTCGATCCTTAGCTCATCAACGGAGGGGACACTAAATTAAAAACCCCTTATATCCTCTGCATTAAGACAAACACTGCCAACCCACACCATGCAAATTGGTATTTGGACTTTCCTACCATAGAACCTAGCACTCGTAGAACTCATAGACCATTATAAGCAGGATGATAGCTTCCTACGACATCTCTGTTATAATTATAATTTAAGTTCCTAATTAATGATATTTTATTTACTGATGATTGCATATGAATCCCATCTAATGTGATTAGTACATTTGCTAATCGCAGAGTTGTATCCCCTGGAATTAAGAGGTTGATTAGACTAATTATGGTTTGAAACTTATCATTCTCGGATTTTACGTCCTGGAACTTATTCTCATACTAGAAAAATTCTTCATAGATATCATTTGATGAAGTTATACAACTTTTCTTCCTTTTCAGTTTTTAAATCATCACATAAGGCAGTTGTTGCCAGTTTAAAATCTTTATTTTCATTCACTAAAATTTCTGTTCCCTTGTCTTCAAATTCTTCAATATAATTATTTTTTTTATACACTAGAGGCAGAGTCATGATTTTCTGTATTCAGATCTTTAAACACCCTTCTTTTCATATCATCACTCTTTCTTTCTAATCTATCAAAAATTCCCATCATTAGCTTATGAAAATTCTGGAGGACACGCATTAAATAGTTGTTATCTCTCAAATAAAATTTTTCCTCGGTAAGTTGTACACCTGAGGTTTTCACTTTTTTCTTCATTGTTAGTAACTGTGACATATTTTTGGTACATTGATGGTACATTTTCCCCAACCTTTGATGCAATTTTATCAAAACGTGCGTGTATAATATCCCTTAAAATTGATTGATTTGATATTCAATGACAAACAGTAATAGTGAGCGCTAACAAGAAATAAATTCACCGAGGATTAACATATATCAAAGAACCATAATTTATAATGAAAATCGTGCCACTTATTAGAATATGAATTAGAGAGTGATGATTCACAAATGGACCGGGCAACAATCATAATGGACAGATATGAAGCGAAATAAGAAAGAATGAAGTGAAATCAAGCATTATTTCAAATAATATAAATTTTAATATTCTAAATTAAATTAAATCTCCAAATTTAATTACATAATACTACCTTTATAATTTCTGACATGCCACCTTTGGTAATACTTTTATTAAGGTTTTAGTTTTTAATTTAATTAATAATAATGAGGATACCATAAAACATGCAATGTCGTGGTGATTCAAAGCTGTTCTGAGGCTTATAGGTTTCCATGATGAAAGTTCCATGACTGCATTTATTTATATATTTGTATTTATATTATGTACCTCTATTAGTTTCTGGTGGGACCGACTTACAGTCCTTACTAGCATATTGGTCGATATTTAACCCAAGAACTAATTAGTTATTAGATATGCCCTTTACTTTTGCATGAAAAATATATCAAATGTCAATATACTAATAATATCGGACTCCATTAGCGCTCTTCAAGTACTAGATATAATGTATTCAGTTCACCCTCTCGTTCAACGAATCGATGGATATATGGCGCTAGTCCTCTCAAGTAGAACTACAACAATCTTAACTGCGCAGGAACTCCTCATCCTTCAAAGGAATGTATAATTAAAAGATGGCAGGCAATGTGGGATAAAAGTCGGCCCAGTAAGTTGAAATGTATAAAGAAAGTTGTGAAGTCCTGGATTACATCAACCCGAAGTAGACGCCACGAAGAAGTAGCAATCACCCGACTAAAAATACTCGATTGACACACATCCACATCATAACAGGAGAGGAGCCTCCAAAATGTTCGAAATGTCATGGTAATCTGACCGTCAAACACATTTTTGAAGAATGTAATCACTACAAATTAACTCTGAACCAGTTAGGGATGCCAACAAATGTTCCAATGGCGTTGAGAAACGACGAATCCATAAAAAAAGGTCATTAAAATCATCCGTAAGACTAACTTAATAATCAGCCTTTAATTATTATAATTATCTATTTATCTTGCCTTATTTTTAAAATTAGAATAGCCACTTATCTGCTTTTTATCATCCTTTCTCCACTACCGTTATAATCAATTATTAAACAAATTATGATTGCTTAATTAAATATTTCAAATCTCAAGGAAATGAGTACGGATCCGCACACCATAAAGGTATGACTCTGTGGAACAACTAGGCCTTACCAAAACCAGCAACCAACGGGCGTTGATGAACAGGCTGTTAAACGCCCTATCAAAACAAACAAAGAATAATTATTAATTAAGAATATTAATTAATTATTTCATTATAACAACGGTATCGTGTTTACCAATTTATTAGGCTATGATTATGAGGTGGCATGCAAGGATCCTAAATTATAAAGCGAAGTCTCGTTTTCTAGGTTATATTCACAACTATTTACAATCGAGGGTTGATGATAAAAGGAAGCATGGTAGAATTGACTTACAGTTTATTAACATGCTATGAGTTAACAATACCAGCAGAAATTTTTGATAGTCATATTGATTCTAATTTTAATCAATTTTGATTGCTATTGCTATCCAAAATACAACCTTATGATTTTACTTAGTATGATGTGTCTGGCGGGTTTAGCGGTGTCAGCAGTTCTTCACTTCGTTGGAGTCCATGGTCCATCTTTCGGTTTATCCTCATAGGCCTGGCCTCGCTGGAGATGTCCGACCTTCTTGGCTGTGTACCTCTCTGTATTTTTGTACTGCTACTGGGTTCTTCCTCGGCAGTCCACTACTTTTGATCCCAACTCAAAGCAATTCGCGGTTTATGACTTGGAGATAAAGAGTGTGAGTGGTTACTAGTATCCCAGAGGAGTTTGGTATGGCGTGGTCGGCCTCCCAGGCATGCTCCTTATCGAGATGGACATTAATGTTTAAGGACGTCTTCTTGAAAATGGCCTAACGGCCGAAACGTTGGAGGTTGTTAAAAATAAAAAGCTGAAAGTAAAAGAAAATCATTAAAGTTTGTGTTAATTATGACAAATAATATTAATGAAAAATATCAGTAATAAATACAGAAGGTTAAGTCAGACGATAATCGACAATGAAGTACCGATGATTCTTCCTTATGCCTCACATTCTATGTCCGATCTTTTATACACTTCATATCTTCAAATTTGAAAGCAAGTTTGAATTTATAATAGCTTTGGAACATATGGTATTACAGTGGCTGAGTTGCTTTTTGATGCCATGTTATATCGTAGTTAATATGACCTATTCCCAAGGAAGGTGTATTTTTTTCTAATTTATTTCCTCGTCCTTATCTTCAGGTCACATCTTCAGAGAAACTAAAATACCTTAAAGAGAAAATGGCAAACCCGGGAAAGAAGCTCAAAAAGCACACCTTTTTGATGTTTTTATAATTCTTTATTAATTTTTATTTCCGGGAAGAAAAAAGGCAGTTATTTCATCCCAATTTTTTATTACTTTAATGAAAACTATGTATAATTACTAGTCACAACTGATGAGTCTGCCAAGTATAGGTAGGGGGAATAAAAAATGGCAGTTGTTTCAAAACCTTAAAAAACATTCAAAGCTTCTTAAAAACTATCAACAACACTGGAAAATCTCTGAAAAGATCATTATTTAAAGTAAATTTGCTGTAATATGAGCCCTAAGAGAGCTATTTACGTCCAATAGTTCTCGAGATATAGCTTTTTAAAAAGCAACATTTCTTAAAAATCTTCAGAAAAATTAGTAGTTGTTTAATTTATTTTGAGAAATCTACATCTATGTGACGTATAGATGTCTATTAGCACTCAAATTAAAGCTAGTTTCACGAAATGTAAAGTAGTTTATGACATTTACCTTTGTGGGAATAGTAGTTTTCATGATATGGGCTAAAATATATTTAGTGATTTATTGATATGGGCTTACATTTTAGCAAATTTACTCTATTTTAGATGATGTTCTCTTAGATTTTCTATTGTTGTTGGTAGTTTTAAAGATATAGAGCTCCGAATGAAAAATTAATTATTTTTAACGTTTTTAAAATCCGCAATTTTTTATTTCCCCTACCTATACTTGGCAGACTCATCAATTTTGACTAGTAATTATGCATAGTTTTTATTAAAATAATTTAAAATTGGGGTGAAATAGCTGACTTTTTTCTCCTCTTGGGCTCATGTACTATAAGGATTCGATTTATTTTCTAATGCATACACCTTGTATCATCATTCATTGAATCTTTAAAAAAAAAAAAACTCTAACCACCAGTGGTTGACTGGACATACAATTATTTCAAGTTCAATATTCATATTTTAAGAGAGAGATCTATTAACAGTCCTGAGAGTAAGTGGGTTTTGGACTTTCTTGAATATTGAAGCATGATGGACTTTCACACATGAAGGGCCAGGAAAAGTTTTATTTCTACCAATAACTCATTTTCTCTTAAGTATAGACCTCTGTTTTTTGTTTTCTTTTTTATTTCTCCCATTCAATCATAAGGGTGTATTAAAACTAGTTTGCTATTATTCTAGATTCTTCTAGTAAAATCAATAAAGTAATTTGTAAAAATATGACATTAAATAACTAATAGATAATTTACTGTGTAGGCGTTCCGGTGTGAACGGGCATATCATGGCGGGTACAAGAAAATCTCGATGCTACATCGGGCAGGAGGATCTACTGGCACCCTTCATGACGACCGGGGAGCTCATGGACTTCGCCAGTCGCCTCAAGCTACCGTCCAACTACACCAGCAAGCAGAGGGCGGTCATAGTAAGTAACCATCTTCCATAACTACACCAGCAAGCAGAGAGGGGTCATAGTAAGTAACCGTCTTCCATAACTACACCAACAAGCAGAGAGGGATCATAGTAAGTAACCGTCTTCCATAACTACACCAGCAACCAGAGAGGGGTTATAGTAAGTAACCATCTTCCATAACTACACCAGCAAGCAGAGAGAGGTCATAGTAAGTAACCATCTTCCATAACTAAGTGCTGAATCGAAACCATGAGTATCTAATGCTGAAAATATTTTACTGCAGTGAAAACGCTATATCATTACCACTAAAGTGACTCAGTGAATTGTAAGTGTACGAATGATTGCTTTGAAGATAATTTTATTAGCTTCATAAATAGAAGTATAGGAAATCTCATAACCAAAGAATAGTTGATCCCATCTTTACAATTTCTGAACAAGTAGGAAATACCAACTGTCATATGTTATGAGACACTATATACAAAATTTTTTCTTAGAAAAACCTGTATCATAACCTATAAAAAATCTACCACTACAATCCTTTAAAAACAACATAAATCAATCAAAAGATAAATAATGCGATATTAAATATCGATATAAAAAATTTCCATAATGGATCTGAGTATTAAAAATTATTAGGGCTTGGAACTATGAGAAATTTTGGGAGTGATATACTGTCTGTAATTGATGGGTCTTGGTTTAAACTGTTGATGTGAGATATGCTTTGTTTTTTCCATATGCATGACCTTGTATTTTCTACCCTTATAATGCCTGAATTACTTATCTTCTATATACTGGTTCTGAATTTATATTTTAAAAAATAAAATGAATTAGTTATGATTAAAATTAATCCTTTCTTTACTCACTCTCAACACAACGCTTATTTATTTAATCTTTAATTTATTTTTATAATTATTATTTATTTAATTATCAATTTTTAATTTTTTTTATAGTTATGTCCTCAGTAATCGTAAAACTATTTAAGCTGGAGCCATTAACATTCGATTGGTATAGCTTAGTAATCAATACCAGTTAGGGGCTATACAGGTCCCATAATACTCATAAATTTTCTACTGATATACTTTAGAAATGGAATACAGAGTACCCACAATACTGATGCACACATGATACAAATACGGCTTTTATGATATAGAACTATAATAGAACGTAAAACTACTCAACGAATTTAAATGATATATTCAGCTAGCATGTTTTCGATTTATTTATTTTTTTAAAAAATCCAAATCATAAATAACGCGATGATAAATATTGATATGAAATTTCCCAGTATGTCGCAACATATTTTTTGACTCACATTCAAAAAATGAGACCTTGGAGAGTAGTAAAAAAATAAAATAAAAACTTACAAATAACATCGACACTATTTAATCTATTTCATAACACTCTGCATTTACCATATTATACAATACATGGTAACATCCTGCAGTGCTGCAGTTGTTGCAAAGAACAACAATCTTTCTGAGCAAAAATCCTAAACCACAACTGCCAATAAAGTATCTGCTCCAGCAATCAATATAGTAACTTCTGTGTTGATGAAGTTTGGTAATTGATATAAAACAATATTAGCCAAGTATTAAAATATTTATACATTATTTTACACACGTGGTAAATTATTAATACGTAGTTATATTACCAACGTAAATTAAAATTTTATTGAATGATAATATATTAGACTAGCAGTTTTAGTTTAGATAATATGGCTTCAGGGTCGTGAATCCTAGGAGTTTCATAAATGGGTCAGGCTAGATTTATTTGTTAGAGTTTCTAATAAGCTAATACTTCCACTTAAGAGAAGCGAGTTAATTATAGATAGCCATCTCATGATGATTTACGCCAATAATATATCATTTCTTACTTCAAGGTATAATTGAATGCTTTTGGTTATTGGTGTTCTTCACATTTGGGCTATTTGTATTCAAATCGATGCTAGATAATTGATGACTAATAAACTATATTACTAGTAACTAATAATTACAGAATGATTATTGTTATTAAAAATTACTTCTTCTTGCAAACAATAATTACCATAATTAAAAACTAGTCTGCGATAATAACAAAAGAAAAAATACTATTAATTACTACACTATTGTTTATTATTATATCACTAAATAATAAACAGTAAAATATCTTTTTTGGATTTTCTCTTTAGGAAGTCTGGTAAGTCAATTTATCAGAAGAAATAAACGGTTTTAAGAAAAAAATCACTAAGTTTAATGTTAAATACAAAGCAGGACATTAAAAAAACAGGGAGATAACCAAACAGCACACTGGACATGAGAGGTATGTCCAGACATGAGAGACAAAGTCCAAAGAGGTAGCAAGAAATATAGAGTAATGACTGTGCTAAGGAGAAGTGAAGATGCACAAATAAGTAATGGTAGAAAAGTGAGAATAGTGTAAAGATATGACGCGATTTCCTATATGAAATTCAAACTATGAGGTGAATATAATAGTGTGAATTATAATACATAAGGATGAAGATTGTTGTTATGATGGTTTATTATTGTTGTAGGTTTGAAAGACATGAATATGGGACGTTGGTCCCGAAATGTACTACAATACGATAATTTAATATAAATTACATGAAACTTAAATGAAGTTTAATAACCTCAACAAAAAAAAATTTATGAAGTAAAATATCTTGTGCGCCTACTCATACAACCTTCTTTTCCGGTTTGAGTGATATGTTCAATATAAAAATTATTCGCTATAACTTCACTAATATTGATCCAATAAGATATTTGTACGTAATTTGTTCATCTAGTATGAGGCAAAATGAGCTTCTTTAACATTTGATGTCTACAGTTTTCTATTTATTACAGAAAGTAATAAAAAAGTTGACGGGAGTCAGTAAGAACCTGCCAACAAATACATTTAAAACATGAATACGAAGTTCAATAAGTCATATCCGATTCAAATAACAGCTACTACGTATCCATCTAAGCTCCACCCACAAGGTTCTTTATTAACTTGTATAGCTATGCGATTACACACCTAGTAGTATAGATAGTATAAATCTATAAATTTCAATATAAAATTTCTATTCCAGATTGATGAGCTCCTGCACCATCTGGGTCTGGAGAAATGTATTGACACTAGAACAGAATGCCTTTCCGGCGGCCAGAAGAAGCGGCTCTCTATCGCTTTGGAGCTGATCAATAATCCGTCGATCATCTTCTTGGACGAACCTACTAGGTAGCCATTATATAAATATTTAATATGGTTACTGCTATTATTATGTCTATAATTCCTCCCCTAATATTTTCCTTACACTGGCCTCTTTCGCAGCGGACTGGACATTGTGACGGCTGGTGTTCTGATTCGACTCCTGAGCAAACTCTCCCAGACCGGAAGGACCATCGTTGTTACCATACACCAGCCCTCCGCAACACTCTTTGCCCTCTTCGACAAGGTATACTTCCTGGCGGAAGGAAAGTGCATCTATCAAGGAGGACCTGGCGCTCACCTCGTTCATTTTCTGGAGCAAAACAATTTCATCTGCCCTACCAACTTCAATCCTGCTGATTATCGTAAGATTATTGTAACAACCATCCTAAACTTAATTTAAAACAAATCAAATTCCAACCATTACTTTCTTATGAGTTATAATATATTAAATATTACTTTACACTAATAATATACTAGTGATACAACATCAATGGACTAATAACCAGACCTTGACAATTTTATAAATTTATTTTTCTTTAGGCGCAAAACGTTTAAGTATATGTAATTAATTTAATTAAAAGAATTTTATACAATAATTTAATATTTGGATTATTTTGTGCAATTAAATCAAATTTATGGTAAAAACATAAATACCGTTATTAAGTTTTTGCTGGAAAATATAATTTGAGTCGTGGGAGGGATTAATGTGGTATGTTTACAACTTTCGAAATCTGTAGGAAAGGCCAAATAATGCATATAATTTCTTTTTATTAATAATACTATCTATGACATATTCAACGTCATTCAAATATTTTCTGCATTACTATTATTGAATGATACACCACTATACTATTGTTTCAGTAATAGTTTAATATATGACATTACCCCATCCCTTGATTCATTTCATATGATCCAATCAAATAAACAGTAGGTTAATCAACATCTTTACAGAGTTTTTTTTTTTTCGATCCCTCTAAAAACAGAAAAGAAACAGTGAATTAGTGAGTGCTTTACTGTGAAAAAAGGAATAAACCGTGTTTGGTATTACCTTTTACTACCTTTGCTATTTTAAGGTTATCTGTAATGTTTATTTGTTACTTATGAAATATCCATTCTAATGGTACTATTTTTAAAATCCGGAGGTGAGGGCCCTCCTATGATCTTTATTGTGTAATGTGGTCGTCTCCTTTAAACCTCAGCGCAGGTTAACCAGACAGGTTGGTTCGATAGCGATATTTATTTGCCTTATATTTTGGTGTTTTGAACTAAGTTATTTTTTTTATTAGGTTTTATAATCCGTAAATAAGTTGTTACAGTAATTCATTCTTCGGTTCAACAAATGGATCAATGTGTCCATCCCAAGACCTTCTTGTCCGATGGATAGTCCTGCTTTCTTTAAATCTTTAGAGACGCTGTTCTAAAGAGTTTTATAAAGTCGTGTAACTGAGACGCTTACTTCTAAACAATTTATCAATTCTGAAATACGATCGATTAGCCGCCATTGTTCTGCATTTTATTTTTTCTTTCTCGTCCAAGGAATCGGTGATCATCGATCCTAAGTATTTAAAACCTTTAGTTTCCGATTGTGTATTGCCTCTGTACGTGACCTGGCTTTTCCTTCCACTAAGATGGGAATCTTTTCTTATCCTGGTTAATCTGGAGACCCATTCTTCTTCCTACTATCTCAAGCATCATAAATACATTTTTAATGCTTGAATTGGCTGAGAATATCATCTTGTATCATCCTGTTAAAAATGGTGCCTTGTTACATCAGTCCTATTCTTTTTATAGTCGTATTTAGGCCTATTTTTAACATTCGTGTAGCAAAGGAACCTTCTAATCTCAGTCCTTAGCCCACAGATCAGATTTTACCGCCAACCTTGACTCTGCTAACTGTGTCCTTCATCGTACACATTGTGAGTTGAATTATATTAATTGAGATGTCCGTTTCTTTCAGTTCCTTCCTGATGAGTCATATACAGCTTTTTAAACAATAAAGAGAAGCCACATGTTGTTACCCAACTTATATTTTTTCCATCATCTGTCTAAGTGATATCTGATGAATGGTTGGTTTTGGCCAGGTTTCTTCATAATAAACCAGTTTGGAACCAGTGGAATGCGTAAAGATATCTATGAATGAAAGTGCTAAGATGCTAATATATTTTTTTTTATTTCTGTTAAGAACAGTTATCGAGATAGTGGAAGATGATAAAAATACCATCCAGCTTCTCAGTGATGCCACAGAAAATGGAAAGGTCAGCTGGTACTCTAAGGACGTGGCGATTAAAACGTCTACAGAAAGTAATTAACTTTTAATTTATTTCATATGAATTATATACAACATTCTCAATATAAACTTATATAATTAGAATGAAATGTTATCTTCTGAAAGTGCTTAAAATACAAATAGTTGATTTTAAAGTCACCCGAATTCGAATATTATTATATGTATTTTTTAAATCTGTATTTCATCAAACCGTTTTCTATAATAAATACTACATAAAAATTCAAATATTTGTTGTCAAATTTACAAAAAAAAAATTATTAGTTTATTTATTAAAAACCCTGAAATAGATTTTTATAAAACCAAAATTACTTTTTAAACATCTATCTATAAAATGCAACCTACTAGTGAGTCATGATTTCCTTCAATGGCAACAGGCAGGTGTCCCAATCCTATTCTGCAACCATCCAATTACTCACTCTAAGATTTTTTGTATGCCATAAAGGCCCGTCCTCAGAAAGATTACAAGGAGCAAAGTCTCCAGGACCTCCACTATTGGAGTCCTGGATGGGACACATTTTTTGTTAACTGTCCACATGGCAACCCAAGGCCAGATAGAAACTAACCTTAGATCAGCTACCAATTGTCAGGTAGTCTGCAAGTAAAAGGCAACATAGAAGTTGGCGGATCTGACGAGAGATAAGGGGCAATAAAAGGCAAAAGATTCCAGACTACAGGAAGTAACTTCATTTTCCAGAGGAGAGTCTGGATCCTCTCTCCATTACAAGGGCTGAGGAGATTCAAAAAGGTAAGAAGGGCAAAAATTTGTTTTTTAAGAGTAAAGGGGAGAAAAACGTAGCTAGAAAAATTTAAAAAAGGATAGATAATTTGCAGTGTAGAGGTCCAAGAGTGCAGTTCTGGAAGAAGAGAACAAAAGCAGGGAAAGTTCTGCATAAGTCAAAGGACTGAGAGCGTGACAGCAGACAGTAGGGTTGAAGGCATTATAGTACCAGAGACCTTTGGAAGAAACAACTAGAGGAAAGCAATCTAGCCTACAATTCTTAGTAATAATATTAAAATCAGTGTGGTTGGCAGTTGTTCAATAGTACTATGAAGTACTATTAAATAATTTCCAACCCTGACTGATATGGTTACCAGAGTAAAAAGAATAAATTTTACATCATCCATTCAATTTTTATTAAAAAATATAGACTCAAACCCTAGAGGGGTCTTTTTTTTTTTAATGTTTCTCCTGAATTCATAGAAAGGGTAAATTTAAACTATATTTTTCAGAATTGAGTATAAATTGGAGAGAAGTTCACATTAGCATGTTGCACATGTATTAAAATGCTATAACTATCTCAGAACTTCAGAATATAAATATTTTCTGGATATGCCATTCATGTATTTTACACATTTACCAAGCTCAAAAGCCTTTATTGTATTCTAAAATATTTTTCTGTTATATTGCTACCTTCAAGTTCTAAGAGATAAATAAAAACTAACCATAATAATTACCAAGTAATATGTTGATTTTTTTGTGATTACAGACGCAGATGTTGATAACATCAACTTGTCTTTGCTGACATCTGATCCATTCATTCAGAACAGATCAAGAGACTGCACGTCCTTTTGGCTTCAGTTTACTGTTATTCTGAGCCGAATTATTCTTCAAGGAAAACGTAACAAGGTCTAGCATAATAATAGCTTATTTATCTGTGTTCAAGAATGGGAGGAGAGAGGATTGTTAGTATATGAAGTATGATAATTAAATAAATAATTTAACTTTAAATTTGTTAATAATTATTAATGTTCAAATCAATTGTAAAGTAAAGAGAGTTTAGCAAAGTACAGGCAGCTTGAAGAAATTCCCTAATTTTTATAGGATTTTTCAACAAAAATCACTCGAAATGATAATAGTTATCAGACATGCATCAAATACTAATGAGTTGACATTATTAATCACTATAATATTTTAATTGTTATGGCTAAAGCGCATGACATATTGGTGGCAGCACTCATCGATTTTTCTTTCTTTTCTTTGGGAAAAAATAATGCGATTTTTAATCACTAATTTGCATTTGTTTGGTCATAACAAGGAAAATAGGTTTGAAAAGTTGTGATTTCTGATTGAAATTTGAACGATATTCTATTCCTTCTGATACTCTTAGCAGTGGGTGAAGAAGCTGGTTTTTCAGTTGTAATTGTACATCTAAAGTAATAAACTCTGAAGCTAGTACATATACTTAATTAAAAAACCATTAATAAGAATACAATTTATTTTAATATTATATAATTTCTTGAAGTTATACCAGAACTTTTATCAGTTAAGTCAGTTCAAAAATACCAAATAAAATTGTACTTAAAGCTCCAGTTTGTTCTTTTGGGTCCTAATAAAACTTATGATTTTTGTTCATATAATATGTTAAAAATAATATTTGATTATATTTGATTTTACCTTCTCTGTAGAGTTTTACTGTCATTATAGATTTGATAATATTGAAAAAGTGAGAATGTTATTATATCATTTTATCACTCCTTAGTCATTCACAAAAAGTATTTATTCACAAATTATCAGTTCTTTATACAAATTGTATGTTTATTATTATTACAATTCAATACTTTTTTACCATCTATAATTTTATAAAAAAAGTATTGGTAAAATTCTGTTCACAGGCAGGTTTGAAGATTCACTTTCTTCATTATACTATATGTGCTTTTGTTGTGAGCACTCTTTTCTACCAGACTGCAAATAATGGATCTGAATTCACTGCCCACCTTAGGCTTTGCATTTCTTTGATCTTATTTCACAGTTACAGCCAGCAAATGGCTCCGGTGGTTTACTGTGAGTAGTAATCTTAAATAATAATACTTTAAAAGTATTTTTTTTTTGTATTTTGACCATTATTAAATTCATTTACTGTGTTTTTGTTATAACCAATAGGAAAGAAAAAATAATCATGTCAAAATTAATTGATTCTACTGTAATTATAATATTTCGCTTCACAGAAGTGTTCTATTACTTATGTAATGTTATATTGTACAAATCCTTGTTCTATTTATTTTCAAATGGATTTGCAATATATAATTTACGTTTAATATTTTATATACGATTTAGTTTCAATAAATAATTCTATACGTACATAAAACAATACGTAGTTCAGTTGAAATTATCATAAATTTAAATTATTTTAACTTTATAAACAAATTAATTAATGCAAATATCTTTTTACTTTACTTAATAATTTTAATGTAGACTTTATCTTATCAATCAATTCCAATATAATTAATTAAGTACAAATATATTCAAAAAGTATAAACATTATAAATAAATGCATTTCTAAAAATACAGAACCTCTGTTTATTTTCAAAAACTTATCAGAAATGGGGAAACTAAAAATGTCTTATTTATCATTATAAACAATTAATGGGTATTATAAAACACATCAAAAGAGTTGTAGTACACCATATATATCAAAAACCTAGTAGTTTTTAGAACGGTACTTAGGTGTATTGGCCAGTTTGTTCCACAAAAAATTTTAAAGTAAACATTTAACTTCCAAAAGAAAAAAACATACATGTAAAAACATGTTTAGCATTACTCAATAATGTTGTCCTAAAAAAGATTAAAGAAAGCTACTTGGACAATAAAATTAACCAAATAAAAGTTATTTTTCTCATTTTGGGATAATTTTTGGTGTTTTTAAATTGTCATTTACACACATAAATATAATAGCCTTAATTTTAAAAATCATCTACTAATATATTAATACATAAAATAAATACAAATTAATATTACAGATCCTTTCGAAGTGAAGTTGTTAAAGAGAGAACACTTCAACCAATGGTACTCTCTGCTACCCTATTACCTTGCCTTAAAGCTTTCCAAGATTCCCATTTTGGTATGCTTTTAAAACTTTCATTCAAATAGTTACTTATAAATTACCATTGCTAATAATTTTTTTTTTATTTTTCAATACTTGCCCCTGACTTATAATATTTATTGCTACTTAGACCCTGTTGCTCTGGTTCCATACTTTGGCTGTCTATTACTCTTCTGGCTTGCCTTGGGAGCTATACAGATTTACCCTATTCTTCGCTGTGAGTCTGGTCACTTCATTTGTTGCTTTGGCCTTAGGGCTCACAATAGGAGCTCTCTTTAATGCCACAGTGAGTATAGTTACTATTTACTAGAACACTAATATAATGATTAATTCCAAAACTTCTACAAGAGCTAAAGAGATATTTCAGGTTCAATATATATTCTAGACTATCGTCCACTATGACTAATTGTGATTAACAAATAATGTGGAGAACAATTATAAAGTGTAATAAAACAATTTAAAATTTCATTAACTGAGAATAACCAGAATTTAATGAGAATTACCAATCAGACATCTTTATGAAACATTAATACTATTGAACATATAACTCATTAGGGAGTGGGTATTGTGTAATATGATCCTCAAAGCTACACAAAGGAACAAAGTATTTATTTACATTTCATGTATCCACGAATAACATAGTTCATAAAATTATTGCAATGAAATGATTCATTTGATGGTTTGCCATAAAATATATTTACATTTATTATATTTTAATACCTATAGCTGGGTGGATGGAAATAGAGGTGGCACACGCCGTGATTAGTGGTAGAGTTCAATCAGTGATGTGATTGGCTATTATCTCTTCTTCATTATGGTCCTTCTGAGGCATTCATGTCTCACTGAAGGTCTACTAGAAATGTCTTACTTCATTCTCCAGCTCGATATGTTCTTTTTCCCTCTCAAGCTTGAAATGTCTTCACTCTGTGACCTTCTAGTATCTCTCAGGCCATCCCTCTTTTTTCGTAGTGAGTGTTATCAGTCTTTCTTCCTTCTGATTGGCTTCTGTTGCTCCGTCCATAAAGGATAAGTCATAAAGGGTGCCGATAAGTGTTTGTAATAAACCATAATTGACTTATCTTGTTAATTTCCCAGCAGAAACTTTTCTCGAACTGATACCTGGGCTAATCAAATTAGGCCTTTCTGAACTCAACCATCTTGTATCTATTATTTCTTAAAAGGTTCCTGTGCGTTGACAGGTGTCAATAGAACCATTATTTTCTAGAGTTCAGGCATCCACCCAGATGTTCCAGCAAAAACCTATTTGATAATACTTATAATATTGAGAGGTTCAATACATAGTGTATGTTTACTCTCTTCTTAGATTACAGGTATCCTCTTCTGATTTCTGCATTTCTGGTACCTATGCCACTCTCAATCTCTGACTCATTCTACATTCCTCCATTCCTCATCGGTGCCATGTCTTTCTGCTATTTGTTGACCTGTATTTCTCCAATTCACTGGAAAAGGCTTTTCCCTTGCTAGGGCATACCCTTTCTCCTCCACCAAACTGAAGGCTATGACCCAGTTGTGATGCTTGCCACAGGAGCTGTGGGGTGTGTCACATCGATCCAGCTTTTGGGTTTGGCACACAGCTCTACAGCTTGTAACTCACATAAATCATTTCAGCCATTCTATGTCTTTCCATGCTTATCTATGTGCTTTTTCCGCCCTCTTTAAAATTATATCATTCTTTTGTGTACAGGAGATCCTTATATGTAAAGGTGTAGCAGTAGAATAACCAAGTACTGTTCTCTAATTAAGAATTTTTGAGAGTATTTAGACATTATAAAATTGTAATATTTACTTTTTTGAATATTTAAATAATTTATTATTACATTATACCTCCAACTGTAATTTTTTTTTCAGAATGGCTCAATCATTGGTGCAATGATCCTATCTCCAATTCTAGGCTTAGCCTGCTATGGATTTGACTTCATGCGAACAGTTCCTTTATTCATGCAGATAATTGTACGATTTTCATTTATGAGATCTGGAGTCTACGCTTTGGTTCTCATCATCTACAGCCTAAATAGGCAACCATTGAAGTGTCCTGAAGAAATAATTCACTGTCACTTCAGTGACCCCAAGGTAGCTCTTTATTTTCTCGATCTCCAGGATGTGGATATCTGGAAGCCCATTGGTGACCTCATGATCAATTTATTTTTCTTTTGGTAAGGCTTTAGGATTCAATGGTATCAGAATAAATAAAATAATCAGTTTATATCCATTATAACCAAGGCTCTGATTGCATATTTTGTTTGCCTGCTTTTATTGGAACTATCGATCAAAAATCTGTACAAATCAGTGTACCCAGATACAATTAGCTATGTTTTATTTTGCATATTTTTGTATATTTGATTATAAATGCATATATTTGCATGTTTGGACTATTTTAGTGGAGCATAATAAAAATAATAAATTAAAATGCAAAAATGAAGAAGAAATTCCAGATTACAATCAAAGGTTTGTTTTTATTAAATTATTATTGAACAACATGGAAAACACTACCTTCAATAATTCAGTCCTAACAATAAGTATAATTGTTTTCATTTCCCAGAATACCATTTCTCCTTTGTGTTCATTTTTAACATTTCACTCCACTTCAAGCCAAGTTTGTTGCTTACTCTTCTTATGAGTTCTATTGTTTATAATTTTTAAAATACCAAAAGTAAGTAAACCATATAGTTCAAAATATAATCCTTGGATTGACCCATACAATACCAGAGATGAAACAGTTTTTACAACTGATCATTTATTGAAACTATTGCTCTAAACATATTGCAAACAAAAAATAATCACATATCAATGAACATGACAATGCCATTGAGCTCTATTGTTATTTTTCTTTCAGTTAGGCATGTAACTGGATCAGAGATTTTACAATGTTTAGGAACTTTATATATAAAGTTTCAGTGTGATGGAACATATCATCAGACTTAATTCCAACAGTCTTTATTTTCCCATTAAGCGAAAATCCCATGTGACGTTTTTATCTTTACTTTTTTTTCACGCTTCAAGCCTGTTGTCATAAATTATTCCTTCAACTATACCATAAGTGTTCTTATGTTTTAATTATTTTTACAGAAACAATAATTACAATTTCATTTGCTCATTTATTTATTATTAACAGGTTGGCTTTCTACCTAGCATTAAGATGGAGACTGAGGAGTTGAGAAGTCATAAAGAATCTTGTAAATATTTTATTTTATTATAGGAATGGAAACTGTGATTTATTATAGTTTAGCTCTTAAAGAATTAATCATGTAAATATATTTTTTTTTAATAATTACTTCAAATTGTAATGCAAATTATTAAGAGTGTAGTCAATGGTATAGGAAAAGTTTGAGGGAAATGAATTAAATAAGTTCCTTTCTAACAAATAAAGAATGAATGAATTCATTGTATGTACAATGACATTTATATCAACTTAGTCTTAGAAATGATTATTATTTTCATATATAATTTATTTTATTCATGAAACAAATTGATTGTATAATATTTAGCATATATACAGCAAAAAAAAGTTAATTTTATGATTTAGAATAAATAATTCCTAGCGAAATAAAAGGTGTTCACATATTTTATAAATAATTAAAAATTAATGAAATGTGTCGATTCTTGAAAGAATTTAAGAATTGTCTCTTGGTTTCTTATTTTTAATCCTATACCTTTATTCCTTTTACTTACCTATGTATGATATGTATATAAGTGGAAGTATTGCAATCATGAAAAATTTCAAAAACTTTCATTTTTTTCAACACAAAAAAAAGTGTACATAAACATTAACACTTAGAAAAGCAAAGTGTACTTGAAGACTACAGGGTAAAGTTTTATTTTGGTAATCAAATTAAATAAAAATGTATGAAGGGATATATGAATGGAGATAAAGCATTTTTGGAGTCATACTACACTCTTTAAACTACTATTAAAGTTGAATTTTCCAATTATTTTCAGGTAATCTGCTCATAACTTAGGGGAATTGGAACTATTTACTACAGTTGAAACATTTTTGAAAAACTAAAAGCAGCTTAAATTGAATAACATAAAAATGAAATAACCACCTTAATTAAAAAATGTTATTAAATCGCAATCTTATTAGTAGAAATATTATTTTATTACTTATTACTTATTTAATAATATTACTTACTTTATTGTAACACTAATTTTTTCGTTGGATTTTCTGTTGACATACCTTAAATTACGCTACTAATGTGAATGATTCAAAATTCAAATAAACATTTTCAACTTAATTTTTGTCTACATTACCATTGAAATTACACAAAATTATTTTAACCTTATGGGAATGACTTTAGTACAACAATAATTTATAGATGTGAAAAGCCTGTACTATCTAAAACATTAGTCTGTTAAGTCATTTTTTGACCTTGAGCTTCATTTACATGCTTTGTGGTATATTTTTTCAATTTTTTAAATGTTTAAACATTATATGTTAAATTCCACACTACTTCAAAATTATTCCTTTAAAATTTCTTAACAAAAAAGAATTTTAATGTGTTTAGGACTTTATTTTAGAAAATTTAGTTTCCTAAAAAATTTGTATAAACTGAGTTAGGCCATTCTTCCCCTCTAGTTTTCACTGGTGTTAGAAATGTTTCATGATTTTGATTTGATGACTTCTCATATCAATGAATAATCAAGTGGTCTTTAATGTTAGACAGGTACTATCCTTATTGAAATTATCTGAGAAGGTTTAAATGCTGTTTGTTCTTTTGTTTTTTAATTACTCTACAAGGCCTTTAATTTGGTTTATTTTAAATAATTGACCATCTTTTTTGTTTTCATGTAGAAACAATGTAAAAATATAAACCATAAAAGAATACGAAAATATATTCATGGTTGTTATAAAAATAGCCAAATCCTTTTTACTATCACCATAACAATCATGAAAACACAAAAACATAGTAATTTGTTTTTGTCTTATCTATAAGTGAAAATATAGCTAGTGGAAGAATTCCCATTGTTATTAATAAAAAAGTTGCCATTAAGAAACTGCATTTGATGTGCACACCACTCTAGAATATTTTTTAATCCAGAACATATACAACTTTTTGTTAAGATTTGTGCAAATTATACAATTATTTAACTTAGTCATAATTAATGTAATTCAAATCATTCCTTTTCTGGTCATGCTACTCTTTTATACTTTTGTGGTATTACTTTCTCAGAAAGTAATAAATTATTGTTGGTGAAATGTACAAAAAAAGTATTAAGTATATAAAGTACTTAATTTTTCTGACCCTTGTCCATGTCCTTGCTACAATTAAGCATAACCATACAAAAACAATTCTAACTTGAAACTGACAAAGAACTAATGCTATCAACCAGTTCAATATAGTTTTCTTTTTAAAATAACTTATATGTATTTTAATGAAGAAAGCTCTCCAAAAAAAAAAATTGGTCAAGATATGGCATCATGTTGGACATTGCCCTGAAGAGGATTAAAATTTTCATAATTTAACATAAATAATTACTATCATTAACAGAACAGAGAAAAAATTTAACATATTGTTGCTTAATATATATGTATATAAAAACATACCCATAGCTCAGTGGTTAAGACAGTCTTACCAACTTGATGTCTATTGGCGGTGCTGGTTCGAATCCGGCCTGGGACGTTGACTTTTTTCATTGAGTGGCGGTCCCACAAAATGAAGAACTTTGCCCCCAATCATGGTTAGGCAGTATAGGACTCCAATGGGAGTCTTGGCCGAAAAAAAACAAAAAAAAACATAAAATATTTATTACATTGAAAATGTATAAGTTTAATCTCAGCACAGTTTTTATGCAACAGAACTGAGCACTCACAAGATAAACATTTATTACTATAAGTTCAAACCATTGATGTTATCCTAATTTTGGTCCTGGGGCACAAATCTAACAACTTTTATTTTTCTAAATAACATAACGTTAAATTCTGTTGGCTATATTCTTCCATTTATCTAATATGTTTTAAGATTTGAATAAAAATTCTTGTAATTTTCCGTTCATCTTAATTTATTTTCTTAAACAACAGAGATGTTTCTTGTGTCTTTATACAAAACCTATTCATTGGAAATCCATCTTTACTACTCTTTACTGTTCTTACTACTTCTTTATTCCCAGGATACATTTAATGATCAACATTTCTATGCCAACATTGTAAAGAAATGTTTAATTAAAATCTGAGCTCTAATGGTGAGGTGGTATATGCTACGCTGCTAAAACTCTGTACAGAAATAACCAGATGACAACTGATTTTAAAAACATGCCTAATATGAGCTACATCTTGTCAGCAAATGGTCTTTGATCATTAAGTTATTTTAGTTTTTGATTCCTGATTTATTAAAATTTTATTAGTGTTTTGGGTTCAAATCCTGCTGTAGTAGATAATTATTTACTCTGTTACTGAAGCCATGAGTCAATGTTGTGGATTCAGGAGCTCTCCTGTGGCACATCCAGCCTCTTCAAAGTGGGCACCCTTAGTTGGGGAAAATCTTAGTATCATTATGAACAAATCACCTCCTTAGACAACTGCTGTTCAAGAAACAGGGCTTCCTTATAAAGTGCGTAAAACCTGACCTTCATGGATTGTAGTAGTACAGGGTTTTTATTAAGGTCTGAGGTCTTCTGAACCTCATCTAACCAGGATGTTTTCTTTTAAATGATTCACTATTTCTGTTGGTTCGGTAGTATATGTGTTTTAATATGCTCAACAGTTCTGCTATTTAAAAAAAAAAATTATATCTGTTAGGACCTTTTTAGTCGCGTACATACATCATTTCATATCTGAGAACACGAACTTCCTATGCTTAATTATTGAAAAACTCCGTGCAGCGACATCGCTCAAGATCAATTTTGATCCACTTATTTCTGCAAAACAACTACACCTCTATATTTTTCAATTGTTTAATAGTTAGATTTGGTTCTCAATTGTTTTATTTTATTTTAGAAAATAAATAAATATAACTATTTCTCTTTTTCTTATTATATTAGAACAGGCAATCATTCGAACACGATTTCACCTGCTGTAGAACAACGATTTCTTCGAAGCATAACAGGCTTGCTTGTTTGCATAAAATAAAAAAATAGTCCCTACAGGAAATATTATATATTAATTTCGGCTTCCGTGCTGAAAATGTTGGCTATACCTAGACTAGCTGACCACGTCTATCGACGACCAGTTGAAGGAAGACAGTGTGAGTGAATAAATTGGGTTCTGTCGCTCCTTGTTGCTCTGTGATATCACGCAATTTTAGTAATATTATTTTACAGCAGAAATAAAATTAAATTTTTTTGTTGATTGATGGCCTGAGTAGCGGTCAAGAAAGACCATTATTAGTAACCAACGTTTCGCCCCGTTTGACGCAAAAAAATGAGAACAAGAAACAAATAAATAACCTAGTGACATATCAATACTCTACTAGGGACGTGACGGCCGTGCGGGTTAGGGCGGAGGTCCAATGCGCTCGTTTCTGAACTTGTGGGTTTGATTCCCACCTGGGGCAGTCATACATTCATTTTTTAGCGGTCCCGAAGAATGAATATTGACACTCCAACCTTGGTTAGTACGCGGCGGCAACCTAGGTAGGCAAAAAGGACCACTAAGCCCACTTGCCGGACTTGTTCCTCCCACCAAATACCATTATCAGTATCATTCCTGTACTTGTTATTGATTAGCATTCAGTTCATTTATATTTGAATTTATTTAGTTTACTACGTTCCGTAACAGTTTAATACTGTAAGAATAGAGTTATTCAATACCTTGTTAATGAACATTTTGGAAAAAGTGAGGGGATGTGATTTTCATGTTTTTTTTTGTTTTGTTTTTTAAATTACTATAATTCGTTTAAACATGAAAGAAGAATATAGAGTCCAAACACTTATACTATTTCCCATCGAAAAACAAGAGACAGGCGAAATAATTACTTTAAAACTTTCCTGTTTTTTTTAAGTAAGGGAGTAAAATGGTTATAGACCACAGCGCAGTTCTTGCGCTTCTGGTTGCGCAAGCAACCTTCTGTGAAGGAGTGAAGGAATAAGGCCTGGACCTACAATTTTAATTTTATTACTTATTACTGACTAAAATAAATGTACAATAAGTATGAGGCATATTTTTTAACATAAATCTCATGTTATAACTGAATAAATCAGTTAATGAATCGAAACAATATATTGTAGATGAAATAAAAGTTTAATCCCTTACCTCAGGAGTCAGACATGATGAGGGAATGAAAAAACAATCTTTTTCTATTGATTACTTAAAAATGTATTTTGGATGTAAAATATAGCCCCTATAATAGAAAAAGAAAGATAAGAATATATATATATATTTTCCAACTGCTGGCGCTCACGTTAGAGGTTGAAAATGGACCAGATGTATGATGTGCACAATTTCAGATAATGCGTATATTTATGCGTATCAAGAAAATTATTTTTGAACACAAATGATAGTAGTAGATAGAATTTTCAAAATTTGTACTAGACCATTTTCACATTGATCCTCTACATCCCTATAACTCTGGACCTAATTGGACGAGCCAATGTACCAATAAGTAGTCTGACACCTTTCCACTTTATCCCCTTAGGACGTTCCTGGTTACCTTCAAAGAGAGCCATAATTCAGAAGAGTTAAAGGAGTGCCAGTTGGTAGTTTCAAGAAAATAACAAAAGAATTTATATGCCGTATTTCTGAATATTAAGAACGTCCTTGTTGCACTAGCACAGTCGTCAGTAACAGTGAATAATTTATTAGGTGGGTTCTGGATGCGGGCGTTATGCTGGCTGATATATTCTTGTATTTAATCTCAAGGATCTCTCGCACATTTCTAATCATAGATATCTTAGATTATTAGATGAAAAAGCCTAATGAAAATTTTTAGGATATCTGATTACTAGCTCTTCCACTGGATGCACAATATTGCTGAATATTGGGTTTCGCTCGCATCGAATGCTTATTAGAAATATTCTACAGAGCCTCAAGATATAAACATTAGAGAATTTGAAGTAAAAAGTATAGTTCTTTCTTTATAATGCCTAATTGTTATGATTATATAAAAAAAATGGTGAAATTCCATTACTATTTACAATATTTGTTACAGCCAAATGAGCATGTTTAGAATATCTGCTTACAAGTTCTTTCTGCTACCCAAACTTTAGGAGCCCTTAGAGTAGATACATACTGTTCAAGCATAAAACTAAATATTGGGTTTTGCTCGCCTCTAATGTTGATTAGTAATACCCTAAAAAAATTCAAAATATATATATTAGACAGCTTGAAGGAAAAAGTTTATACTTTTGCTCTATAATAATTAAAATAAAAAACTCCTGTATCGAGTCCAATAGTTGTCACAGCAAGAAAGCGATGTCCCAACTACTCGTCATTCCCTCTAATGACAGACCTGTTTCAAGAAAGTGGAGCAGATACCAGTAGTCTATAAGGAAGGCATGTTCATACTTGTGAAATTTTCGTTCAATCGCGTGTCAAAAGTACCTTTTCACTTTTTACTAAGCATTTTTATCCCCGCGATTACTGTTCCATTTAGTTTTATTTTAAATACTCTTTGTATTAGAATAAAAATAGTTCAGTTTTGGAAGATTTTTGACATTAACAGTATCGAATCTTCGAGTTCATTGAATCTTTATTTACTAGTTATTGATTTATTATTCATGCTACGAATAGACGCAATACTCTTGTGTTTACTAGAACGTTTTTGCAATATTGTTCCACAGAGTTTTTTCTTCACATTACCATTACCTTTGGATTCACTTCAAGTCCAATATTCTAAGCCTTTTGCTGCTATTTTTTGAAAGCGTCTTTAATCGAGGGACTGAGAAACCATTCAACGATCCAACATATGCCAATATTTAGTAACTTTTGTTAAATATGGTCTTCTCCTGCATCGATTTACACGCATGATGATGTTGAAGAGGACTGTAGACTAGAAGCTACCTTTTCTGAGTCTAGTGTTAGTAAGGAATGACCGAGAATAGGTACCTATAAAAATATTTCATTCCACAAATCCTTTATTACTAGCGTCAGTAAGTTAGAAATTTAATTTTTCCCCAAATTTATTCTACTCAAGCCACATTCCCTGCCTTGAGGTCCTGGCCTGCATGATACGATATTGATATCAGGCGGCTTCGCAGTCCTGGCGTCTTCGGAGTCTTCGGTGAACGCGGCAAGGGGAGCATCAGAAAAAATGAGACCCCTGATCCCGACTCCGACTGAATCCGAGAAATATTTTAAAGTCAAACTCAACAAAGTTTTCATAATATTTTGAACAATTTATACCGTGGATCTGTATATTATTTAAATTAAAATTAAATATTGAAAATCAATAGATCTGGATCCCTTTTTAATCAATTCTTCAAACTTTCAAAATTACCTATTGTTCATTAATTTATTACTGTCAGTCAATTCACATTTTAATTAATCAATTACGGAACTATTCACACAATTACATCCAATTATTTTACTGCACATTTCTGTTTATTTCTTCACGAAAATTTGGTCTGTAATCACGACAGTTATAAAAGTTGAGATCACGCGGAAACACACATTCTCAGATCTTATCTTTTATATCAATTGTTTATTTTTACTATGTGTACTATTTGATAGGAATGTGCACTTTTTTTAATCGGTAATTCAACAGGAAAGTTGACAAATCCCTGGATCGTAAGCAATTACGAACTCTTGTTGCTCCATGGATGGAACAAGTTTCTTGCTTAACATTCTTAACATACCCTCAAGCAATTTTTTTCTCTTAGCACTTATGGAAATTCTAAACAGGCTTATAAATAAAATATTTCTCTAAGTGATCCGAATAAGATGATCTAATTTCAATATTTTTGTATGATCTCTGATTATGTTATTACTTAGATTAAAATGGTGTTATACTGTTCGTTAATTGATCATTCATTTATTTTATACTTGTTAAATGTTTTTCAAAATTCCATTTTCAATTAGGATTAATTAGCCACAGTTGTTCTAAATAAGTCCTACTTGCTGTTTCACGTTAGAGATACCTTCTGTTTATAAATTTTGATTGGTTTAACTATATTGTTATAAGGATATCGCGTTGCCAAACATGGATCGTGTTACCAATAATAGTAATAAACGCTTTTCAGGAATTTTGTCACTGGAAAAATGTAAAAGGAAGGTGATAATAGAATATACCAAAGTTACATTGACATTTTAAACACAAAACCATTTGTTATAATAACTTTTAATTTCTTATCCAACTCCAATTAATGTTAAGTCATAGTATTTTTGGATTGGAACTCTATCAAAACTCTGATTATTGAGGTACTTAGTTGTAAAACAAATAGTACATGTGCTCAAGAGGAGAAAAAAAGGCAGTTATTTTACTCCAATTTTTGACTAGTTTAATAAAAACTACGTATAATCACTTGTCGAAATTGATGAGTCAGCCAAGTATAGGTGGGGGGAAAATGGCGGCAGTTTCAAAGCACAAAAAAAAATTATTTTTCATCCGGAGCTTTATATCTTTAAAGCTACCAACAACATCAGAAAATCGAAGAGAACATCATTCAAAGTGGAGTTAATTTTCTAAAATATGAGCTCTCATAGAGCTATTTACGTTCAATATTATTTGAGATATAGCTTTTAAAAAGAAACATTTCATAAAAAAATTAACTGAAAGATCAGTAGTAAGTGAATTTATTTTGAGAATTCTATATCTGAAAATCGATTCGAGTATAAAGCTAGTTTAATAGACTATGAAGTAGTTTATGACGTTAATCTTTTTGGGAGAAGTAGTTTTCACGATATTTCCTAAAATAAATTGATTTATAGTTGTTCGGACAAATTTTCGTTGTCAAAATTTATATTCATATGCGTACCTTCATTACAATACCTTTATTGTGAGTGCTAACAGACATATATACGTCTTATGGTTCCAGAGAGATATTTTTTCAAAGATCAAAAATTTTATCTGAACAACTAAACATTAACATTTTGTGAATTTATTTTGTTAAATACCATAATAACTACTACTCCTTCAAGGATAAACGTTTTAAACTATTTTATAAGTAATTTAACTAGCTTTAATTTAATTGCTGACTAACATGTGTACTTCTTATGATTTCTAAAATAAAGTTTTTCATAAATCAAACTTATTGTCTGAACAACTATAAATCAATTTATTTTAGCAAATATCATGAAAACTACTACTCCTAAAAAGATGAACTTCAGAATCTTACTAATAGTACATTAAACTTGCTGTAATTGAAGTTTTAATAGACATTTGTATGTCGAATGATTTTTGAGGTGTAGATATTTCAAGATGAATTCACTTATTAGAGATTAGTAGTTTATCTTTCAATATATTTTTATGAAATGTTACTTTTTAAAAAGATATATATCGAGAACTATTGAACGTAAATAGCTCTATTAGGTCTAATATTTTAGTAAATTTAATTTACTTTAAATCATGTTCTCTTAGATTTTCTAGTGTGTATAAATTATTTTTTTTTTTAACATTTTGAAACAGCCATAATTTTTTATTCCACCTACCTATATTTGGGAGACTCACCAATTTTGACTATTAATAATACATAGTTTTCATTAAAGTAATAAAAAACTGGGGTGAAATAACTGCATTTTTTTCTTCCCGGCTCTTGTACTAAAAGTATCTGATATTTATTGTGAATTGAAGTTTTACTTCACCGCATTTTCCAGGGTTGATGTCATGAATGTTTGAATGACATTTTAGGAAAGTTATATTCAAGTACATAGTCTATAAAACTAATGGGGAACCTTGTAGAAATGAGCAAGAGGTTTCTTCTGATAGCTTTGTTCTTACCGCGCTGTCAGGTAATTCGGTGGCTGAAATGTTCTTTTTACTGCTGATAAAGTAAGATTTGTACAAGGTGAGTAGAGAGAGATAAAAACTCTTGTAACGAACATAAATCAGTGAAAATATACCATTTATCAAAGTGCTCATTATTGTAAATAAGGATAGGAAATACTTCTTCACCCAAATAAAATTTGATAACTTTGAAGATGTTATTTTAATGATAATGGTGATGTCTCGGTGAAGAGCATGCATATTGCACATTTAATATCTACATTATTTTATATTCATTGAATATTTATTACTTCTAACTTTCAGCTTAATATACTTATTTATTCTATTTTAATTTTTGTAAGCATGTGTTAGAGTATTTTTTTTTATATTAATAGATTGTAAATGGGGACCACCATGCTGGGTTTCATGTATGTATTTATTTTTTTAAATATATTTGAAATGGTTATTAAATTTTTATACTTTTAACATAAATTTACTTTTATGTGTGATGGAAAAAAAGAGAGAAAATTTTGTAAAATTTAAATAATGGAAAAATTGAACACATTTAAAGAACGATAAAAAGATAGAAAAAAAAATTAAAATGTGTAAGGGAAGAAATAATTAATAATAAAAAGGAAAAATAAATCATGTGTAATTTTAGTAAATAATGCAAAAATTTTTGTAATGGGACAATTTAGAAAAAAAAATATGCCATCACTATTTATGTTAATGGGATTATAAAAAAAAAATATATGCTTCATTTGTCATAAGTATGCTGTGTATGAGGCAATCCAATGAAGTTGGGCACTTCAATTTTTTTAATAAAGTGTTTTTCTCTCTTTCATAAAATTAAATGGGTAAATCATTGCCTTTAGAGAAAGAGAGGAAAATGGGGTAATTAAATAATTATAATTTTTACACTAATAATTATATGGACCTATTATTGATAGGTTATGTAGAGGACTCAGATGCATGGGACTTGATAAAATAGGAAATTTCCACAACTAATAATCCTCTCTCAAGAGCTCTAAGACGCAACATAACCTTTAATTTTCAAATGACTCATATAAGATATGGTTAAGGATTATTATTTTGTGTCCATGGGTGGAATATATTCGAATACAATTTTAAAACGTAACTATATCTATTTGTGGTTCCTCTACAAAACCCCTCATTGTAATTATGAAATAGGTTTCCTTTTCCCCTTTTAGTCTTGAAGACTGGCTGAGAAGGATAGTGAATTTTAATCGGTAATACTACGAAACAAAGTGTGTCGCTACTGTGGAAGCTGTCTCACAGTTAGGCAATTACTGAATGTAGACCTCATAAATCATATACGGTCACTACATATTTACGAGAGAGGTAGAAAGAAGATTATGTAACAAAAGCGTGTTAAGTTTTTAAAAACTTTAAATATGTATAGTAATTTGGAATCTAAATGTATTTGCCATGTGTGTAAGCAGATGAACTCGAATAATTCATTAATACTTATCAATTTGTAAATTTAGTGTAAATGACCCTAGTAGTCGAAAAGCATAAAATAAATAAATAATATAAAATAAAAATCATTTAAATCTATTTAATATAAAACCACATTTTTGAGTTACGTCAGATTTCCATTGACGATATAAATAAGACGAAATAATTGCAGTAACTACACTTAATTCTATAGAATTGTTAATAATTAACTTCTTAGGGATCCGGAAATGGAAGCCTTGTGGTTAAGGTCAGCCTTTGCGCTGGCCACTACTGATCAGGAAAAAGTACACAATTTTTTTTTTAATAGATAACAATGCCTGCCGAAAATTATCACTTCAAAGTTTACTTGCTCTTACCAATCCGTAATCTCGAACTGGAAGATTTAGCACTGATAGCAACAGTATCCCTCTCCCATTCCTCCCCACTAGTAGCTGAACCAAGAGTCATCCAGATGACAGTCGAGCGTCGGCGTGATGGAAGTCTGCTTCGAGGGGCTAACCTGCTGGGCGCCTATGTCCAGTGAGTCTTATCATTTTTATATAGATGGGCAATTATTAATTAATTAATTAAATATTTTAAACCAGGATATTTCTAACATAAAACATATAATGACTCAATTAATCGGTATATATAATTGTGCATATAGATCAGTAATATTTGGTCTTCTAAAAAACTATAATACACTTGATCTCATAATCTTTTACCATATACATTTATTTTTTAAAAATATTTTTGTACTTTCATAAATAGAAATTTTTATATACAATTATAGTATGTAGATATTATAAATTTTATCCAAACAAGTATGGCTGCTTTAATATTTTCAAATTATTGTATTTATATGTGTTTATATAGGGTGTTGAGTATCTAAACTGATAGTATGAATTGAGTATCTCAAAACAGGAAAAATATTTCCTATAAGGATATGTCCGTTAACGCTTTTCATAGGAGATATTCATGTCTAAAAATACCCATTGATATGAATTATTTAGGTTATAACACATAAACTAATATGTATTCCAAACTATTGTAATACTGAAATGTAAACATTAACATTACATTAAAAATTGTTTAAAGTTGTTACCTTGAACAGTAAGAGAGCATCGACATATTTCTTCCACTGCAGCAGTGCCATATTATATTATTATTGTTTCACAAGTTTCTATTATCCTTCATCGTAAAGAATTAAGAAGATTGCATGGACCTTTTGTTTAAAGTCAATCCAAACAAATAATTCCAGTGGTGTCTGATCTTGAGAACGTGACAATAACAATAACTGCTGCTATGGAAGGAAGGTGTCGAGTTTGTTCAAGTTAAGAACTATGTTAAAATAATGTTAATGTTTACATTTCATTATTATGGTAGTTGAAACTTATATTAATTTATTTATTAAAATCTTAATAATTTATAACATTGAACATTTTTAGACGTGAAAGAATTAACAGAAATACTTTCTTAGGGATTTTTTTTCATTTTTTGAGATCCCTAATTCATATATTCTATGAGTATATACCACTCAACATTTGAAGTATATGCATCTTGAAAAATTCTGATATTACTCACTTACTTACTTTGCTTCAAATTATTTAAACACTTTATGAACAATAAATTAGTTAAAGGATAATTAAAAAAGCGACAACTTCAAAAATAAATTGAAAACATCTTTAATTTTTTTAATGGCAGAAAAAAAAAATATCAACTATTGAAAGTTTATTTTTAATTTTATATTAGGGCTAAACCCATAAAGACTTGTTATCAGATTCTTTTTAGTACCATCAAAACTTTCTCCAATACTAACAAACACCTGTTGTGTTAAAAACAACAGGTAATGTATCAAAGGTCGTCAGACTCATCTATTTAGGATTGACAGTAGTTTTAATCCCACTAGCAATGAGTGGATAAACAATAATGATTAAATAATATCACGATTTTCGATGATAAATGTTAAGTAATTTATTTTTATTAGTTCATATGTAGTTTATTTTATTTCTCATATATTATCCATTTTCATGTTTCATGGATGTAGTATGTAATATTATAGAAAAAATAAATATAATATTATTATTCTTAATCTCGGTCAGAATGAATAGACACTACAATTTTCTAATTGAAATCAAATTAAGGTATAAATAAATAACATTATTATTTTATTTGATTGTTTAAAAATATAATAATAATTACTCTTATTTTTTATAATACAAATACTGTATCAAAAAAAAAAAAGCCAGTGAAATATCGGTTTGCCGGAGTTCTATTGAAACAAAAAAACAAAAAACTTTATAGATTTACCAAAAGTACCAACATTTACATAACATTTTATATCAAATAAAATATATATACACAATCAATTATTATTATGCATAGCTTTAGACTAAAAATACATAACTAAAGAAAAAACAAATAATAATTAAATTAGAATTTTCCACGGAATAAATAAACTATCAAAATCCGAAAAATAAAATAAAAAATAAGCCAAGAATAAGTTGTATACCAAATAAAAAAATAAATTTATTATGATGTAAGTATTACAATTAAATTAAAATCTGTACAGCTTCAATCCATGAGTCAGAGGTTCAGTACTCTGTAAGGAAGCACTGTTACTAAACCAACGGTTGTGCAAGGAGGTGATTTGGTCAGAATATGATGTAAGTATACTGAATAAATTTTTTCTTTTCTTTGGAATATTCTAAAATTTAAAAGTTCTGAATACCGGTTCTTATATACATAGTTAAACACCTTTCTTATTATTACACATTACACACTTTACTATTATTACTATTATTATTACTTATTACACACTTTTATCTTCAACTACATATTTAGTTACGAAGTTATCTTCGTAATTAAATATGTAGTTGAAGATAAAATAGATTAAAATATGAAATATACAACAATAAATTAAAAATAAAATAAACTGTTTTTAACTAATATAAAAAGTCAAAATAACTTTTGTGATCCGTTTTTGATAAGATTAGGCATGACTTCCAAATTTAATAATATGTGGATAAGAAGAAGTTTTTAGCTATTTAAAAATATATTTTAACGATATCAGTTTTGTAGATAAAAATTAAAATATTGGTGGACTAGTAAAATGAATTATAAATAATAATTATAATGTAATTATTTTACAAGTCTTCACCTAACAGGTGTGTAGGTGTAGAAGTGTTAATGTTCTCTACATTAAAGTTAAGACACAACTTTTTACAAAAATTAACTCTCATAAAAAAATACACAATTACATCAAATATTTACATAGTTAATAAAAATATTAAAATAGTATAATATCAAGATATAGAATCTTTCATTGTAAATCTTAAAATAGAATTGTAAGAATATAATTATAAAATCTTTCACAATAAATAAAGTTAACTGATAAATAGATAATCCATTAAAAGAAAACATTTAAACAATTATGTGATATTATTGCAAAATATCATATGATTGAACTAAGCAGAATTTATAGTGTACATTATATTGTTTGTTTCATTTAATTTGAAAAATCTGAATTGTTGGAAATTTATTTGTAATGTTATCAGGAAACAGTAACATAACACAGCTCTTTTATCACTGTTGGCTATCTACTCAAGACGTGAGTGCTTGAGACAATGTCAAGATCACACTGTTGAAGGATATAAATAAAAAAAAAGTAGTGAAAAAAATAGGTGATTGTATATGTGTCGACGTGTATAAATCGCTTACTTTTTGTCTTGCGTTCTTCATAAAAATAATTTACTAACAGGTAAAATAAATTCATTGGTTAAAAAGAAGATATTAGATTAATCTATCTGAAATAAGTAGGCCACTTTATTCTAAATTTTTAATTTAAAGCATAGCAATATTTTTTTAAAAAAAAATGGTTTTGATCAGGATCGTAAAAAAAAATCGAATAATCCATTTTATTTTAAATTACTGACCTACGTAACAAATCAGGTAAGAGTGAGATTAACAAAATGATAAGGCTCCATTTTTAGTAAAACCGAAATTGACGCATGATCGTCAACGAATCAAATTTATCTCAGCCGAACCGTTAAAAATAATTAATATATTCTTATACCAGAAATATTCAATTGTTAACTTAGTGAAAAAAACGAGAGAATAATATAAGAAATTTTTACTTATTATTAAAATTAAATGTTTTCTTAGTTTTTGGTCAAAGTTGTTGTTGGCTGGGGCTTTAGGGCGTAAAACTTTGATGTCATCTACGCCCATGTTTCGTACTTTATAATTCTATTTCAAGATTTGATACTTTTTACATAATTACGAAAACAATTGAATAATTACTTATTTTAGAATTATTTAGTACGTATAACAAACTTTAGGGTTTAAATCTTATTCAAAAGGCCATTTCTTTTTTAGAAAACCAAAACCATTTCCACGTTCTTCTGGTCATCATTCAGAGCATCCGATACACTCTGTCCCACTCCCAATCTATTTAAGTTCATGGAATACAAATGGCATTCTTCAAATATGTAACTGACTGTAAGTACACTGTTCCAATATTGACATTTTGGCGGTGGTTGCTTATTGATCAGATATGCATATAAATTCGTATGGTCTATTCTTAATCTGACAATAGCTACCTCCTCCCTGCGATTGGAACGGTTTGATGTGGTCCATGGTTTAATGGTTTTTTTAATAGTTTTTAATTTTCTTGGTGGGCTTTTATTCCATATGGCTTGCCAACTAACTGATATTTCATTTTTCATCGGAAGACTTATTTTTTGGGGTGTATGTTTTTTGGTCGAAGTTAGAATCCGTTAGCATTTCACAAGATCTTCATTTTCTGCTTTGCCTGAATGTCGTGATATGTTGTTGTTTTTTGACAACCCTACTAGCTTTGGAGCAGTCTATAAATGAACCACGGTCTACGATAATATCTATAGAACCATATCCATTTCAAAAGTTTTTTTTTTTAGTCGTATGATATTATTCAAGCAAACCTATAATTTTTAAACAATTTATTAGTTTAAAGAAATAGAACGCAACAAATTAAGTATATGATGTGAATCTGCAATAGCCTTCTGTCTAACAATATTATTTATAAGTATTGAATTTACAAATAACCGATTATTACTAAAAAATAAATAAATCAAGAATAAAACGTGTTAAGTTATAATCTAGATCATAATTCAAGCAATCAATTCATAAAAGTAATTTAAATTTCCACTTAGAGCAGAAATATAGTTCTCAAACTTAGGTCCCGAGATTAAAGACCCTAAACTCTGTGAACCGATTAACCCACAAAATCCACGGGTTTGTAAAGGCTTTAGAATGTCAGGAGGCGCACATGACATTTCTTGCCGAGATGCTGTAGTAGAATCTGAATGTAAATATTGTGTAACAATGTAAATGTTTTTTTAAAACTCAACGCACCACAAAAACGTGTGATAACGAAAATATACGTAACCCTATTATTTATTAATATGTCTCAAATGCCAAAAAGCGTACATAATACAAAAAAAAATCCTATAAAAACTTGACTGAAATAATTCAGATATTGATACGATTACGAAATACAAAGAGCAAAATAAATAAAATAAGATATATCAATTTTATTAAATTATGTAATTATTACTAAGAAAAGAAGAATTTACAATGAGCAGATTACATATCGGTCAGTTTTAAATAAAGCGCCTGGAGATGCTATCGTTATCTTCATGATTCATAAATCGATAAAACGTCGAATGGCCCATGAATAACACTGAACTAAGAAACTGGGTGTTTTAATATGAGGTTGTTTTTTTTTTCCCTAACCTCTATAACAAAAATAATTTATTAAAATTAAACAAATATGTAATATTAAACATATTGTTAATCTGTACTATGTCTGAAATATCTGAGTTTATTCAATATCAAAGGTTCAAAGGCTCTTAGGTTCATTTCGGAGATGTTTGGGCATACCCCATGAAGTTTTAAATTTCAAATAGATACTTATACCTAATTAAACATTCTTAAATCACTGAACAAATTTTTATAAGTTTAATTAGATTACACACATATTGGTTGTCGGCTGAAATAAGTCGAATAGTAAAGCAGAAATTGAGTGTGTCAAGACTCCAGTCAGACTTAAAGTTGTACCTTTGACATCTCACAGATTGTTGTGATAATAAGTTCACTAGTGTTGTTACCTGTTCACTTAATGTTAAAAATTTTCTAAATCCAGGACTTATTCTTTTTCTCTCTCCTTATGTACCTTTCGTAAACAAGCCTGGTCAAGTTCAGCTTAAGGACTTGATAACGAGATGAATTTTAATTCGAAATGGTGGCTGTAAAATGGTGCTGATGCTATTATTGTATAAAATCGATCTTTTCAATATTTAAATGTAATTAGAATGATTTCTATTTAATTTTGATGGTGATGAAGCAGATTATCTTAAACATCCAGTTTTTCAATAATTAATTACTCTACACCACCAGGGGCGTACCCAGTGAGGGGAAGATGCTATAACTATAACCAGCTTCTATACTAATATAATATATTAGTATAGTAATATAGTATAGTATATATATAATATATAATATAATATATAACTAATAAAGCACTGTTGTAATTACATGTAATTTTCTTAAAATTTTGGTCTTATTCCCTTTCACGTGCTGAAAATCTGAACAACCATTAATTACCGCTCCCAATTTTGATCCATAGTATGACCTTGCTACATCACCTGTTTTTTTGTCTGAATTGCCTTACCTGCAAATATAAAAAATAAAAGTGGGTTTAATTGGGATTTAATATAATGATCCCGAGTGGTATCTGTAATACGAAAAATCAGACAAACAACAATGATGGCGTGTTTAGGTAGTCATTATAGTCATCTAGAATAGTTAATATAATAGGCTGGTTTAAAACGAAAAACAATTTTTTGATTGGTATAAACTGTTTTTAACAAATAATAATTAACAAGAAATTAATGTAGCCAACATCGCCTGTTTCGCTTTGTTCCTTCAAAGCCATCCGACAGTACGCCAAATGAAAACTGATATCCTCTACTTCTAAATTTAACGCGGGAAATACAACAGATATCATAATTGCATCTGTTTAAGATTATAATTTGAACGGTTTCAATGACCTTATCAAACTCAACAAACCGGCTTTCACTAAATCACTCCTTCTGCAATATGATTGCCGTTATCTCCTGCATTGTTATTATGTCATAATTATTCAACAAGTACACGAAGGCGAATTGTATCAGGCTGATGCTGTTGGCACTTTTTTTTTTTAGCTTATAATAATATATTTGGATAAATTCTTTTAATATTCTAATATTAGGCTTATATAAAATTTGATTTAATGTCTAATAAAATGAAGGTGTTCCGGGTACGGTCAAAAAAGACACTCAAATTGTAAAAAACAATTTATTAAATTCGCCCCGTTTATCAAGGCTTCATCAGGGCAAAAAAAATGTTTAGTTGTCTTTTTTCTCTATATCTTTTTTTAAAATTTTTTCTTGATCTTTATTGATTCCGATATTTTACTTTTCCATTTCTTATTACTTCAATTGTTCATTTCATGTTAAATAGATTACTGTATTTCTTTTTTATTTATAATTATTGCTGTAGATTTTGTTTTTAATTTCATTAGTATACTTTGTACTTTTATATTTATATATATATTTTTTTATTTAATTTTTAAGCCCCCCCTTAGTTTACTTTTTATTTCAAGTCAATTTCACCGTATTATACTGTTAACATATTTTAGTAGTTTGTATAATTGTTTAGCCATTGTTTGTCTCTTAATAAATAGTTTTTATACAGCTGCTTTTTTATCGCATTCGGACCATATTCCTTTTAAAAATTCCACATAGCCCAATCAACTATATTCAAGTTGGTTTACTATCAATTTAAAATTTATATAAAAAATAATTAGAATGACTTTTCCTAAGCTCGAGAAGCAAGACTATTTAGCTAATAGGCAGTCCATTAATCATTTTAGTTTTGGATTCACTTATATAATATCCTGCGTGGGGTTAGTATTTTCTCATTGTGTTGATGAAATACACAATGCCTTATAAATCCATTTTATTAGATTAATGAACCGATTCAAAATTCATGAAATAACTATACAATGGATATTATTGCTTGACTGCCCAAACGTGAACATAAATAAAAAAGTTCCATAATATTCACTTTTATAGCCTTTACCTATCATCTTTCTATATTTTATATATTTTTTAATTATCTTGTTCTAGACCTGTATTATTGAATTCTAAAAATATCATTGTATATTATAATATAACATAAATATTATTGAATCTATGGATAATATTGTTATAGTATAAAAACACAATTTACAAATAATATTTGACGGTAATGCATTTTTTATTAATTAAAAGTCTGCGAAATTTTATTAATTAAAGTTAGGCTGTGAAACTAAAATTAAAATTGTCCTTTATGATACCCAGGCTGAAACGTTGGACATAATATGAATTAATAAATTTTTTTTGAGACTACATGGATGCATTTTTTAAATTTGTTTATGGCATGTTTATTAACTTTTCGTAATTTTGAACACATTAAATTGTCGATTTACAATTAATGTGTTTATAGTTATATCAATGGGTAGAATATTCACATGTTTGTGAATAACTAACAGCAAATTTACTGCTCCTATAAATTTTAACAGTGGCAAATATCAACAGATAAATAATAAAAAAACAAACAATTTATTTAGTTTGTATTTGCCTTAAGTACCAAATATTCTATTTTTAACTATTAGGTAAGTTGATAATAAGAGATTATAATGGTTTCATTAAACAGTTTTAATTGTTTAAGAGTGTATAAAGATTACCTGGGAAAAAAAATTAAAATCATTATCACTACAATCGACATCCTACTCCAACAGCCAGAGGGAGGAGGCTGCTCTGGCCCGCTTGAGAATAGGTCTTACTCTCCTCACGCACTCTCACCTGATCAGAAAACTGCCACCTCCAACGTGCAAATATTGTCAGTCCATTCTTACAATTAGACATATTTTTGAAGAGTGTACTCACTATTTGCCAACAATAAACAGGATAGGACTGACCCCAAATTTATCCGAAACTCTCGCAGATGAGGAAGCTAAATTACAGGAGTGTTTGAATTTTTAAAAGCACATCGCCTTCTTTATAAATTATGACTTCTCTTCGATTTTTATTTTTTTTAATGATTTTTATTTATTTATTTTTTTTTTTTACTTTTATCATGCCATAGGCTTTGATGACCAGAGGGTTTTACGCCTTTAAGCAACAATCAACAACACTACAATCCGTGAATGGTCATGGGTTCAGTACTTTTTAAAGGAAGTACTCTTACGAGATCAACCGTTGTGCAAGGAGGTGATTTTGTCACACTAGACCGGCAGATTTTTATCCAATCACGAGTACTTTTAGAGAAGAATGATTCTCCCTACCCTCACTTATAATGGCATACCTGGATGTAACCATCAGACTTTGGTATTTCGTTACTCATGAAATTGAGAATATGGAAAGTTGCCCTTTAAAGTAATGTACCTACGTAATATCACATTGCATATCACATTATACAATTCATAAAATATACGTAATAACCCATCACATCCCTTTCAAAATACTAATGATTACATGATTGATATAAAAGAAAATACTTCTATAATAGAAAAATCCTTGATCCATTAAATGTGAGATTAAAGGTTTTGATTTGGGGCTCATAATAACTTAATAAGTGACTGTCTATTGCTATCCGTGGGAAATTATGAATAGTTTTAATTGCTAAGAAAAAGCTCTAATATGCAGGTTTTTCTAGTGACATAACCTACTGAAAGATTTAATTGCTGGACAATTTGGGGTTATTAAATGAATAATAACTACCTGGTATCATCTCAAGACATGGACAGTCAGCGAAATGCGTGCCATAATACTTGTATTAATAAGATGGTCTGCTAAATGAAACATTTTTGAAAATTTATTTGTTGATTTTCGTATTTCTTGGCCCGTTGAAAAGGAAAATCCATTTTCACAAATTCATGATTGTGGCACAAAAATTAAGAAAATTTTTCATTGCACATAGGTTAAACCGACTAACTTCAAAAAGGACTTTTAAAGTTTACCAAATGGGCCAATTCGAATTTTAGATATAAAAAAATGCATTTATAATTGTTTAGATATGTGTTAAGTAACAAGAACAATAATAATAATAAAACTGCTGTAAATAACTTAATTTAGTGAAAAACATTTTTTTTTTTAATAGAGGATCTTAAAGGTAAGTGTATAAGTAATGCAATCCGTAATCATGCAAGTCTACGAAAAGAATCTTTTAAAAAATTGATTTGATAATTTTGGCAATTCTTACGTGTTCTGAAGCCGAGAATAAACTCCGTTGTTTTCTATCACGTACGTACGTAAGTTCTCACAAAGCTTTCAAGAAGATGTTAAATATTCTCAATGATACCAATCGGATTCTAGTTGGTCAATTTGAATTTAAAAAATTAGACAATACAATCATGATTTTTTAATTATATGTGAGCAACTTTATATTGGCAGCAAATCAATATTTTATATTTAGCATCAGAAAGAGGGAAAAACCTTTCTTTTCAAAGGTACCTAAACATTTGAATTCGGTTAATCATATTACTCGTATATTGGGATATAAATATTACGAGTTAGGAAAATGTGGGAACTCTTTCAGTCAAAAGTTTTTTTTTTTTCTTTTTTATTTATTTAATGTAATTTACAACTGTACAAAATAATACAATAGGTAAATATATTGTATGTTTCATATACACTTGAAAATCTTGGGAAGGAACCACCCATTGGTGGTACTTCAAACATTAATTTAAATTAGAAGGTCCCGTGGCCATCTTCTTTTCAGACTCCTCGGAGGATTATCAGGGATTGTTAAGGATGAAAGATTAAGAATTAATGGGTTAGGATGGTTAAGGAGTTTGGAATGAAAAGACGCATATCTGTTTTGGGCCAAATCTGCAACGAATGGGATGTTATCAGTCAAAAGTAAAACATTTCTTTCCTTTTTTTTTCATTCACAGGCAAGCTGAGGGTAGTGCAAATATGGTCTCGTATAAATTTTATCGAATTATATCTTATTTTTTTTATCCATAAAAGTGATTTCCTGAATACCTCTATATTTAAAAAACGGGCTATTCTGCACAATTGATTCCTAAACAAGAAATTACTCTAAAATGACTCTACGTTTTGAACTAGGAAGATAAAAAAAAAAAACAGGATAATTTACAGGGAATATAATTGTCAAAAAAAATGAAAAATAAAATTACCATGAAAAATATTTTTTTTTTTTTATTTATTGATATTTACAACTGTATAAAAAATACAAGTAAATTTGATCATAATGACATAATGATAATGATATGATACAGCATGTAGAGAAACTATCCAGTAGTAGAACTCTAAACACATTTTACAATATAAGGTAACAAGGCCATCTTCTTTTCAGGCGCCTTGGAGGATTGCCAGGAATGGAAGAGGAAGCAAAGATAGAAACTAGTGGGTTTGGGTGGTTAGAGAGTTTATAATGGAAGGAATGTAAAAAATATAAAAAATTAAAACATTTTGTATTCCAGCCGATCATTGCATATCGATCTCGGATAAGATTTTATAGGATTACCAATGTTCTTATAAGCGTATATATAGCCTCCACGGTTATAACGACTGATTGGCTAAAACGACTCATTATTACAACCCATTGAATTATAAGAGATAAATTTTAGCCTAGACGTTCCCGTAATCTATAGGAAAGTGTCGCAAACAACCCTGTTTCTTTTACCCTAAATCAACGTCTGGAAGGGAGGAAAGATTCCATCCAGTGAATTATTTACAATTAAGTTATATTGGTTCCTTCAAGAGACACATTGATTGTAATGTATAATACAAATATATTTTTCGGTGGATGAGAGGTTTCATATCCTTCATGAAAATGGTGAAACTGTCATGAGCTTTGCAAAAGGATTGAACGTAAGTCATCCTATAATATCTTCAATTTGGAAACACAGTGCCTTGATTCGAGGTCTTATTATAGAATGAGGAATTCTTTAAAAGTTAAGAAGTCGATAAGGTATTGCTAAAATTGTTAAAATCATAAAAAATCACAATATTTCCTATACTGTAGCATCTATAGTTTCATCCTGCTCACTAAACTGAATAATATCTGGAAACCTGTTCCTTGTAATACTAGGCCATCTCCAGAAGAGGAAACATTTTGAGGTTGTTTTAATATTTTTTTCAAGTCGTGAATTTAGAAAACTAAAGTCTGTATTCTTTAGGGTTAGAATGGTCCACTAGGTTTGGGAGGATGTACCAGCGTCAACAATCAAAAATTGTTTTGGGGTGCTGAGAAATCAAACCAGGTGGATTAAATTCAGTGGATGAACCTGATTTTTTGCCATCTATAGAATTGCCACGTATGCTCCTTTTTTTCACAAAATAAAGTTCAACATAATTATTTAAAAAACAACAATTTAAGAATATTTGGTAGCAATACATGATTTAAAAAATGCTATCTCACAATAACAAGATGTGTATGGTGATTGGTCATATAACCATCAGTAATAATAACCGGATATATCTAGTCCCTTAGAGGTACGGGGGTATATTTCCAAGCAATTTAAATCAATTGGATGACGTCAAAATATTATCGAAATTATAGATCAATTTTAATAATTCAAGGTAAAAAGTCAAACTATGGATCCGTTTATAATTTGTATATAATTTTCCTTGTAATAATTGTATTCCAGGTATTAACACCAGCTATGACCACAAATTTCATAATGGGTGTAGAAATCAAAGATCTGATAATAATCAGGATGAGATAGAAATATGTCGCTAGTAACTGTTATTAGGAATTTCATTTTAAAGAACTTTTAGTTTCAATATGAACAGTTCTTAATGGTACAACCATAAACTTGACAATTAAACAGATACCACCTAGAATAAAATTATTGAATCTTATGAATTCCCCACATAATATAAAAATAAATAATAGCTTTATAATATATTAGTCACAGAGATTTCAACAGCAATTTATGGAACAATACATAAGAGCTATTTAAAATAAACAAAGAGATTTTTTTTTAAATTTATTTATTCTTATTTACAATTGTATTGAAATATATACAACTAGTAAATTTGGTGTTAGTTATACAATGGCACGATACAGAAATGTGGAGAATTTACTCATTGATAGAATTTAGTATTCCTAGATGAGAAGATCTCGAGACCTTCTTCTTTTCTGACACATAGAAGGATCAAGGAGAAACCAGGTTAGAAACAAGTGGGTTTGAGTGTTTATGAAGCTTACGAATCGGTGAGGTTTTAAGGAGAATAAACTTCAAAAGTGAGGTTACAAACTTACGATTTGGACTGACGTAGAATCGATTACTAGCAACACTGACCATATGACATTATACAATTATAGAACCACTCGTAATACTTTATTTATATCTCGTGTAATTCTTTTATTTATTTCTTGTAATTAGTTGTATATTATAAAAGTAAATAAATGAACAATGAGAGTTAAATAAAAGAAGAAACAATTCCTCAATAAATCAATTATTTTTAATTGGCCATATTGGAATTTAAGTGACATTTTTCTCAAATTCTAGTACCTATATTTTGTACAATTCGAAATTAGGTTTTATTAATTATTAGTTTAAAATGATTACCTACAGACATCTTTACAAAATTAAACCAATCCTTAAACCTCTAAAGATAAAAGTACAATGGTAATTATCTGTATGAAAAATAGAAAGATGGAAAGAGACAATGCCTCTAAATCAAATTAAAATCTTAAGACCATGACAGGTTTCGAACAAGGAATAGCATGAATTGCTAATTCTTAAAATGCAAAATCATTTTCATTATCCAATTAGTAGTTTTAAATATTAAATTATTTTATCTTTATCGACAAGTCAGTCAGTCATACAATACCAATTTATTTACCAGCTCATGCAAATTTACCAGTCAGCTTATGCAAATTTACCGATCAAACTAATAAAAGTAATAACTTGTTGAACAGTCTATATTTTATTTAAATTATAAACTACCAAAGTTTTCAATTATGCTAATCTGTTAATATTTAGTTACTCAACTTCCTATTAGTTTATATATACATATAAGATGGAATGGTTTGAATCTTTCTCAACCACATTTTAAATACTAAACTGATTTACATTTTTTTTTAAAAAGCGTTCCGTGAATTTAGTTCCGTGATAGAAAAAAATTATAAACACAATAAAACTTTTTATCAAGTAGATCAATTTTTTAGATTTTTGTTTGACTGCAGACGTTTTTTGTTTGGTGATCAAATTCCCAATAAATCAAAAAAATAATGAAATATGAAGATGGTCATGGTTGCGGTTAAAAATTTCCAAGTCCCCCAAGCTATCAACTTGAACTGCCCTGATGAAGCTCAACAAAGTAGAGGGAAACATCGGAAAATAAGTAGTTTGTAAATATTTTTGTTCTTTTTCACAGCAACCCTGACCATCTTCTTCATATTTAAAATTATTTATATATATATATAAAACAAAAAAATAGTTATTTAAATAAGAAAATTATAAGCGAAGTTATATATCATTACCTCTGCTGTATTACCTATTTTCGTTTTTAGGAGGATAATAAAAAAAAAAAAGTGAATTTATAGCCAATTAAACTTTTACTCATTTTTAAAAACAATTGGTAGAAATAAAGAAATTTTTTTTTAAATTTTGTTTATATTTTATTATAACTTGAAAGTTGTACACCAAGTATTTTAAATGATAACTTTAATGATAGTGAATTGCCTACTGTGATCCTTATAAAGCTAACATTAGTGATCAAAGATAAAACAGTTTTTGTATTATAGTTTTATGGAATGTGTCGCAATTTATAAACAGAGCTGCACCTCACAAAAGCACGTACTGCGATGGTGAATACTAACAGTTTAACAAATCTGATGCTATCGGTCGGAGTTAGAGCGGCCATGTCAAAAAAATTAAAATATGGGATTTTGTGACATGGTTCGATATTGTTCAACATAAGGATACCATGAGTGATTGAAAGCTAATTCATAATGCAACTTTATCAATTTTGACTTTTTAGTGTTGGTATTTATATAAACTTCATAATTTTTATAACAAAAAAAAAATTTTTTTTTGCAATGTGTCCTTACTATCATTTCTGAACTGGAAGCACAAATAGTTTCCTAAGATCAGATTCAACGTGATCAAGAGATCACATATTGCACTGTAGTTTTATTTCTTGTAACTACTGCCACGACTTTTCGTCTGAACAAGGTACCAGGAATAGATTCACAATAGCCTTGTACTGCTTGATCCTTCGAAAGGAAGGTATACTTTTCTCGTTATCAGCCTACCAAGGTCGGTAATGACACAACAATGCAAACGAAAGCAGTTATGCGTTATGGCAAATACAGTCATTTTTGTGAAAAGGGTACTGAATACGTAAACAGAAAAAATTATTTAATTGCTTACAAAACCAGAATAAATATGGAACCGAGTTTAGTAATTCATTTTCCATTTTTCTTAAAGCATTTTTTTTTTTTTTTTATTTTCAATGACCTCTGAAAGTTTAGCCATTTTTGTCATTTTGGAGAAAACTTAAGAATCATGTAAATAATAACAGCCATTGAACATCCAATATTTATTTTCTAATAATTGACTTATGACGTACAAAACTAAATTAGTTATGACAAACAATAGGTGGTATAGATATTTGCATTAGGGATTTTTACATTTAAATTTAAATAATATTACATTCGAAAATCATACAATTAAAATGTTTTCCGATGTAATTGGGTGATTGTGAACTTTGATCCATAAGAATATATTGGTCATTAATATTTTTTTTTTGGGGCCTGAAGCTCATACATGAAATATATCTCATATACACGAAAAATTATTACATCATTTACTTGTTAGGCTTAATTATTTATAATCATATGATTTTTAAAGGCCAAAAAATAAGGCTATACTTCTAGATAGAGTGGAAAACTGTAAAAAAAAAAACGGAGAACATAAAATAGAAATGAAAGTAACTATTTATTGCACTAAAATGGAATAAACTTAGAGGTAAATACAAAGTTATGAAGTATTTAATTATGAATAACTAAAATATCCAGGGTTCTACTTGGTATTCTCAACGGCTTAACCAGAAAGAAAATAAAAACCATTTTGGTTGGTCTTTTCGAATTTTTAATTCTAGGAGGAACACTTTATTCAAAACGCTAATTTCGTTGTAAAAAGCTTTATGAAGGGAACAAATCAATTGGAGAAACAAACAAATTATTGTTTAATTTTTATTAGTATTTCCTACTTTATGTAGGGAATGTAAGAATTATTTTAAAAACTGTTTTAAAATTTATATTTTTACTTTTGATTACTACATAATGAGTTAAATTAAATTAGATCTGTACCGCTACAACCCATGAAAGTTTAGGGGTGCTGTAAGTTGTAAGGAAGTAATGTTACCATTGGTTCTGCAAGAAGGTGATTCAGTCAGAATCAAGCTCGACCACCAAATTTTACCCAATTAATGGTACCCACTTTATGAGGCTGGGTGAACCCCGGAGGGAAGCCTACCGGACCCACAGGGCTGACTCAACGGCTACAAGTAACAGATAACTTTATTGTAAATACTTCATAACTTTGTATTTACCTCTAAGTTTATTCCATTTTAGTGCAATAAATAGTTACTTTCATTTCTATTTTATGTTTTCCGTTTTTTTTACAGTTTTCCACTCTATCTAGAGGTATAGCCTTATTTTTTCTTTTCTTTTTTGGCCTTTAAAAATCATATGATTATAAATAATTAAGCCTAACAAGTAAATGATGTAATAACTTTTCGTGTATATGAGATATATTTCATGTATGAGCTTCAGGCCCAAAAAATATATTCTTATTGATCAAAGTTCACAATCACCCAATTACATCGGAAACCATTTTAATTGTATGATTTTCGAATGTAATATCATTTAAATTTTAATGTAAAAATCCCTAATGCAAATATCTATACCAACTATTGTTTGTCATAGCTGATTTAGTTTTGTACGTCATAAGTCAATTATTAGAAAATAAATATTTTTTTATAACCCTTCATATCATTTTTAATAAAATTTATAAACTATGGCTACAAAAATAAAAGTGGTCCTGAATTTATTCACCGATATGTTTTCGTGCTACTACTTTCTCAGTGAGATGCTTACCTTTTTGAATATTGTATCTTATCATGGCATATACTAATAGATAAAATACAAGAGATGTGAAATATGAAAAAAAAAAAAAGGGGTTCAATTTTTTTCTCATATCATTTTCTCCCGGTCTTCCTTCTTCTGATTATACCTCATATACCACAGAGCATTGCGAGAACCTTGCACGAAGAACATGATCCATAATTATCTATCCTCTACCACCAGGCACCGTCTATTACATTTCATTCCTCTCTTGCTGAATGTCTCCTTGACAACAAACACCATCACAATTCTTCTATGGCCTTACTTCTTCCTTCGATTCTTTCCTTCTGTATTCCCTCTACAAGGCCTAACCACCTTAGCCTATTTTCTTCTATTACATATTCGGCCTCTGGTTATTTCTTTTTCTTTTGTTTCTGACCTTATACCTTCTTTTTTTTTTTTTTTCCTATTTATCTTCCTTATTGAATTTGGCTTCTGTATCAGATCCGGTGACATAAGTCAGCAAGGGAATGAACGTAGTTTTATGTTATTACTTTTAATTGTTACTTATTACTTTACCAGGAGATCAATCTAGAGTGAATGGAAGTATTTGTCGACCAATTTTATCCTTTCTCTGATTTCTCAACCTATGCTTCTTTTATTTACTTAACCCTCCCTGGTCATTTCTGACATATGGGTGAGATTATCTAAAAGTGACCAACCTATTCTAACCAAGGTAGGTAGTCAAGATTTTCATTGAAAAAAGTTCCGGATTCGAACCGGCGCCGCCCGCAGTTCGTAGGCTGCTCAGACCTGCGCCTCAACCACTTGAGCTACGGACGGCCTTTCTCAACCTACACATCCAATTTCGATGAGGTAGACTCTCAGGTGCATGGAATCTTCTACATGATCCAGCTCATCTCCTATCACTTGTTCTATTCGGCCCTCTCGTTCTTCCCACCTTCCTCTTAGCATAATTTTAGTTTTGCTAGTGTTAATTTCCTTGCTTTGACACTTCTTCTAATTCTGAGGTAGGATTGAAGATTTGTTCCTGTACTCCCGAATGTAATTAAGTCATCTTTATAAGCTTAATTCTCTGTGGAGTGTGCGCATGCGCTAGTTAGCAAATGAACATATGCTACTTCGTGTCCCACAATAGACTATTTTTTCAGTGAACTAAAATAAAAAACAGTAGTGAAAAACAGTGTCAGTGTAAGAATAAGTGATACTGCTCACATGAGAGCTAAAATATAGGTGAGTTGTCGCTTATTTATAAAATTGTAGTGAACAGTGTATGCGTTCCTTAATACTAACAGC